>NW_010417891.1:0-33979 GCF_000710305.1 Buceros rhinoceros silvestris | reverse complement strand
TATATAAAGTTTTAATTGTACAAATATTAATGTATTCCTGTATTAACACTTTTCAGTGATTATTTAAACCAGCAAAAATTAAGTATTTTTCTAACCTCGTTTGTACATATCTGTGTATAAATGTGCATGTGTCTGGAGCCGCCTTTGGAAAAGAGAGGTCTCTCCGACATACAAAATGTGTCTAGGACCTAGACCTGTGTCTAGGAAGACACGTTCAGTGATGCCAGGCTGCAGTTACTCCTTGGGTAACACGGCGTTTGATTTATGCACAGAAACATGGCCAGAGAGAAGGCAGGGTGAATGATTAATATTAATGACCTTGTGTGTTGCAGAGGCATCGGTTCATAGGTGTTGACTATTAACTCTCTCCTCCAACCTTTTATCTGATGTTTGTTTTGGTGGTTTTTTTCCCCTCCGTGGTTTTTCTTCCAGTCCAGAAGGTCTGCAAGGTATTTACTTTTCAAAAAGTACTTCTGTTTTGTCCTTGTAACCTGTTACTTTATTCTTGATTTTTCAATACTACTTTTTTATCCAGAGTTTCATGTATTTTCGTGGAGGTACCTTTGGCTGGCTGCTGGTAGTTAGACGAGTTTGAGCCCTCTCTGAAGGGATGTGGCTCTTGAGATGCAAGACTCAAATTCTGCACAAAGGCAGTTACTTTTTTCTAATGAGTCTAGTTAAATTAATCTACCAAAAATGGAAACCTGCGTTGTTACAAGGGTTTGAGTGGGTTGAGTGGTGTTACTCATGGGGAGTTTGGGTGGGATTGCAGTTCTGTTATATTCAGCTATCACCATCCTCTCAGATCATCTTTTATCATTAGTAATTTATGGTGAGTAATTAATGTTAAAGAAACACATTCTTGATTTAATTAAAAATAGTTACAAATTTACAAATTGCATAAAGATATTTTGATAGTCCCTCTAACCAAAGGAGGTACAGAGTCATTCCTTGTCCTTCACAGGTCACCTCCAGTGAGGAAGGGGCGGATTGGGGTGGGAGGGGGCAAGAGGGTTGTGTGTTCTGAGAGGTCAAACACCCAGTTGCTGACAGGGTAGAACTTAATTCTCTCCACCTTTTTGATTTAGTGTTGGCATCCTGCCATGGCTTTCCATTCACCCCGTGGGTAAGTGCTTTTCTGCTAACCTGTACTTCCTTATATCGCTTAATTGAAGAGTTATTTATTTACAGAAGCAAAGAATTAAGAAATGCTATGGCAAACTTCACCCCTCTTTTCTAAGAAATTATTTTAGCATGGTTTCAAATGGTTTATTCCATCTAATTTATTTTTTATAAGTGTTAAAAGATGCAAAACAATTATTGCAATATAAAGATAATGTATGAAACCTGAAACATTTATCAATAAATCGATGTATTTTTTTAAACTTTTGTACCTACAGAATGTGCATACTTTTTAAACTATAAATTTAAATTCTAAATAAAATTTGAATTAACAACAAAATTTGACTAAGCCAAGTTAGTGATTATTTAAAGCTGTCTAAGCTGATGCCATCCATGTGCATTGGCTGCACAAGTGAATTAACTCAGTAGAGACATTTAGCTGCTCAGGAGATGTTGGGTCAGTCTAGAAATGACAACAGAACAAAACATTTCAGTTGCATAATTAAAAAAAAGATGCAAACCAAACTGCCTCTCAATTTTAAACCAAAAGGAATCATATTCTAGTGTAACGGCAGCATTTCTTCTACTGCAGGATACTGATGCTTTTGAGCGTAGCCTGGCTGCTGCACTGGGTGTGCAGATGTGTTGGCACCGGTTGAAGGATGTTTGCGTTTAAAGCTGTTTGATAAATGACACAGTAATGGTCGTTGTTTATAATAACCTAGATGATGTAAGTGAGCAGCTTTTGAACCCGCGTTTTTCTACAGGAGGGTTCTGTACTCAGTGCAGCACTGTGCTGCTCTGTCAACTTTAATATTTTAACCTTACAACGGGGAAATTAATGACTTGGTAAACTGTACGAGTGTTAATCTAATTAATTAATTAAAATATAGTATTGGTTTTATGAAATGAAACATTTTCTGGTAATCTAGTTACAACAACTTGTGGAACATGTTTTGTATCTTAGAAATCCTCTTTTAATGAGACATTTCCCAAGTGATATTTTTGTTACATGTTGTCCCTTACATAGATTCTTATAGATATTATTATATTTTGTGTAATTATTTATGTGATCTCGTCAAGCTGCATCCTTCTTAAGGAACAGGAATTACACTAATTTAGAAACAGTAAATTGGGAGATTAAAACAACCTGCTTCTACCAAAGTAGCAATGAACGCCTTTTTATACCAAAGGGCGGGTTTGGGCTGAGTGTGGTTTGCAGGGTAGAGCTCCCGTGGGCACAGCCAGGAACTTCTCCTGCTGTACTAACCCTTGCTGCTGTCTGTTTGGCGTAACGCAGTTTGACATGAGGAGTAGCTCCTGTTCTGCAGGGGCTCTCACCACTGCTAGAAGAGGTTAAACGCAGAGGGTGGAGCTTACAGTTGAGTTCGGCCTTCCTTCAGGTGTCACCTCCAGTTCCCAGGGAAGGAAAATGGATGCAGATGCTCTTACAGAAGAAGTTCCAAGGCTTGCACCAAAATCGCATATAAATGGTTATATCCAAATGTGGGGTAGTGAAGGCCACATGCTGGGCTGGGTGGCAACCCAAAATCATAGTTTGTAGTCCCAAAGGAAAAGCAGAAATGCGCCAGTGGGTCTGCGCAACACTTCGCTGCCAAGTGTTAAGGATATGATATGCTTAGATGGCTTCGGGATGGCCTAGGCTCATTCACAGAGTTTTAATCCCTTGCTGTTTGTTTAAACAAGATTGTCCAAATGCTACGCGGGCTGTGTGGCTGATCCAGCTGACACTGAATCGCGTCTCTCCCTTTTTCAGCTTCCCGAAGTGGCTTATTACAGGAGTGTGCAAGACATAGGGATGGAGTGGGACGTGGAGCGGTGTGGCAGCACAACCTCAGGCTAGATTAAGCTCAGAACTTCAGATCTTTAGATCTGTCTTTCCCAAATGTGTACGTATGTGGGTGTTTATTAATGCACTAGAAACGTAGCTGCAGCTATTCAGACATGTTCTAAAAATAGAGGGAAACATCCCCAACAGAAGTAGATATTCAGGCTTTTTACGGAATAAATATTTAAATCTGATAAGCCAGAGACACATCTGGTATTTCTGCTGCCGGGTTTTAATCCCTTGGTCTTCCTCCCCATCCCAAAGTATAGGACTTTTTTAACAGTAAAAATGTATTTTGATAAAAGAAGTCTTTAACCCACATTGTGGAGCTAACAAGAGTTGAAAGAGTTGGAGGTGAAGGGAGGGGGACTGGTGTTACACTTTAGTGTAACAATGATGCATTTGTTTTCAAATGACATCTTGCACAATGAATTAACTGCGTTCTGTTTGACTTTTTTAGAGCCATGTGGTTAGAAAACCGTGTAACTTGCCTTGACAGCAAAATTTGCTAGGCAGAATGGACCTGTGGAACTGTCTTCCATGAGATAGTGCAAAGCCAACCCTACAGGTATTTGGGCATCTAGGATTGCATTAGAGAAAGTTAAGATCCTCATGGGATGTATAATCTTGTGTCTGGTGTTATTTGGGAACTGATGAGGAGGAAAATGGCTCTCAGGAAGGCTACTCCTCTTCAGTTGGGGGATTCCTGCAGCTCCCAAGATGACTTTGCTCTGGCGAGGGAGGGGAGCTGATCTGCTGCCTTTTTGTCCTGACCATTAGGAAAACCCAGCAGAAATCTGCTGTCTTCAGAAGTACTTTCTTAGCACTCTGGAGAGTGCCCCTGTGTTGGGAAAGAAGGCTCATGTTAAGGCTGAAGCCTCTTCGGTGTTGCAGTGACAGAGCTGCAGTGGAGGTAAGATGGCTGGGCTTTCCAGGTAAGCTGTAACCGAGGTTAGTGTATATGTATTTTGCAGCCTTGTTAATCAAAAATCTGTGGAGGGTCATATGAGGTGAGTTCTAACAAAGTCCAGGCCTGATAACAGGGCCAAGCTTTTTAATTAGTTGTGGGTTATTTAGGTTTATGTATGGAGCAGGCTGTCAGTTAAATATTGATTTAGCTGAGGAGCTGTGTTCTCTTCCTGTTTGAGCTCTGACTGCAAACACCATGCTGCAGGTGGAAGAGATGTGCTTGTTGAGTTTTCCTGGGTTTTAATTTAGAGGTAGCTCAATATGAGGGGCCAGAAATACTACTCTAACATTTAAACTTCAAACTAACTAACAAACAAAAGACTATTTTTCAAACCGAGTCATATCTAGTGGCACCAAAGCTCTCTTAAATGGGACCAAAGTTCAGTCAAAGTGGTAAAAGTACATGATGGTGAGATCCTGGCTGTAGAAATCTGAGGGGGCGTGTTTTTAACACTGCCTAAACCCCATGTGCAGTGTTTATTTCAGAACAGAGGAGGCTTTACACTGCTTCCTGTTTCATGTTTGGCTGTGCTTTACTCTGGTGAAGCAGAGCACCAGGGCTGGATATTGCTTGTCAGCTGAAGATCCTCCCTGCAAATCCCCTGTGTGTCAGTCGTCTTTTGTGCTTTAGTGTCTACTGTGACCATATGGACATTTGTTTGACAGGAGTCTGTGACCCTCAAACAGTTTGGTGAGTCATGGAAGGAGTGAACTCACGCGTATAGAGTTTAATCTGTCCTCCTCCGATAGATTTAATTTCTGCTTGATAGGCTCTGCTCAGTTTCATGGTGCTTGACCTGGCTATTGAAACCGAGCAACCAGCAGAACACCGCTTTTGAAAGTGTCTCTGTGGATGCAGGATGAACATTAATATTCATGAGCTGTTACTCATTTACACTCGTAAATATTAAAACTTCTCTATAACACCAGTTGATCTCCTTCAAGAATAATTGTCTTTTAACAGAAACGCACCACCTGACAGCCACAGTGTGCTTGGTAAAAGCTGCTTGTTCTGAATAACACCCATTTCTTCCAGGGAACAATATATTTTAACGAATCTGGTTTTCTGTTTGTAAGCATTTGTCAGGCTTAAGTAACAACCTTTTTCTAATCTGATGAACGCAAACAGAAGTGGTTCTGCCTCTGAAGTTTGGAGGGTTTATGAATAGTGTGGTCAGACATATGCTTTTGGTTCAGAAGACCCTGAAATCTGTTGAGTAATTTAGATGGTCCTCCTTTAGAGTGACCAACCTCAACAGAGGTGCAAGGGGCTCCCCTGTCATTTAAGTGTCATAAGTAATAAACAGAAGACCTTATAGCATGGTGAATATTTCTTGTGGCTGCATTTAAGGGAACAGACCCAGGTTGCTGCTGTTGAGGGAGCACTGATGTCGACTGCATAAGCAGTAGCATTATGTGATGCCTTTTAAGGACTGTGACAATCTTCTTGGGATAGATCCTCTTGTAGCAGTGATGGTCACCTCTCTTCCTTGCTGCAATCCAGGTGACTGCCTGTGCAGTTTGGGGAAATCTTTGTTCCTATGCTTCATGAGCTGCAATGGCTCATTGATTTTTATAAGAGCAGTTCAGGGTCTGGTTTTGATCTTTAAACCCCTTAGGTGAGAGTAGGTGCCTCTGCAAGAGGAATTGTTCCTTCCATCTTCTGTGTAACTGTGATGTGGTCATCGGAGGTACCTGTGTGCCTGCATGTTTCCCATTCTCCTTTCAATAGCAGCTGGAGGACAAGGGGCTGCACAAGTCTCGGGTGAACATTCTTTGCTCTGGTATGCTTTCTGTCACCGTATCTCCAGAGCAGGTAATGTCCTGGACATCTCAAAAAAACCCTGCTGCCTGTCCCTGAGTTTTCAAGAGGAGTGAATACTCTGGGGATGAGGGAGGAGATCCTTACCGGAGCTGAATAGCAGAATATGGATGGCCTCTGTGATTGTAACTCCTGGAGTAGAATGGCTTCCCCTCTGGTGGGAGCAGGTGGACGTAGATTGGAGGGATGAATACAGGCAGGTTGGTTTGACCACCTGAGTCATGTTCAAGATTTTTACCACTTACAGGGTCCTGACAAACACAGAACTTTGAAAACTGTTGTTTAAACAGATAGATAGAATATTCATTGTAACGGTGTTAATGAAAGGTAGTGGGGGAAGTGTGCCCAAAACATTTGCTCTTTAACCACATTGTGAGTAAACACAAGTAAAGTACATTAATGAAACATTAGTCTCTAACTGCAAGATGCTTTATTTCTGAAGCTAAATATGTTCTGCTGCAATAAAGATGTCCTGAAATAAAAAGCTCACTGGTTCTAAAGGTGATAACAGACTCTAAGCATCTGATGAGGAAAGTATTTCTTGTCCCTTTACTAGTCCTAAATCCATTAGTATGCTCTTCTGGGTCAGAGAACACAGTATAGTCTGCATTTTCTTGCTCCTCCATCTCTTCCTTTGTTTTCTGTAGAGTAGTCATACTCTGCAGGAAAAACACAACCAGGCAATAACTTAAGCTTTTAAACCGGTATATGACACCACTGCTTTCCAGTGGATGGTATCAGTGCTATCACAAATTAATGGAAATAGGCATTACCTAGGCCTGCGTTAGCGGAATTGTCATTTCCTTGTGGATTAGTTGGTATTATTAAACCATTTACCAAAGAACGGATAGGCAAAATCCTTATGTGAATAAAGAATGGAAGGCTGGAGCCTCTGCTCACTTGAAGAAGCAGTATTTACAAGGAAGTTGTCAAAACTAACTTTTTGGAAGAGCAACTGATGTAGAAAGAAAAGCAAATTCCAAGTTGTTAAATGTCCATATGTTAAATGTTCAATGCTCTTGCAGGAGTTTCACTTGACTGAGAGCTGAAATCACATGAACTAGGTAGGATCATCTGTTCCGCTCTCAAGAACTGTAAATGTGAAATAAGGAGCTGCTAAGCTGTTCTGATCATATCCGTGATTTTTGAATCGTGGAAACTAAGGGAAATCCTGCCTGGCAAAACAGGTGCATTTTAAAGATCCCAAGAAACAAAGGAAGTTAATTTAAAGTATAACATACTGTTTTCTCCCTCTGTGCCTCCGGTTCCATTTCAGTTCTGTTTTGCCTTGAAATTCTTGATACTCTCGAAACTCTTGTTCACAGTACTTCAGATATTTGACTTCTCTTTCGAAATAATCAAGTACGTTGGCATGCTAGTAACACAACGACAAACAAGGTCACTCCATGCCCAAAGACACGGAATATTGTTGGTGATCTGAACAGTATTATTAGTTTATCCGTATTGGCAATACGGTTATCTCTATCCAAATAATTTGCAGCAAAACAATACGAAGATATGGACTTAAAACCAATTGATCTTGGATACAAATGTGCATGGGGTTGAGTAATTTTTATTACACTGACTCTGAGGAGATCATCCTTCAGGAACCTGCGCTGAAATAACTAGGTTATTGATTTCACTAAATCAGTCCTAATCGTCACGGACCCAGCTTCAAGCACAAAGACATCACAAAATAACATACTTGAGTATTACACTATGCATTTATCTGGGATTCTGTGTTTTAGTTTCCATTAGTCTCTTCAACAACCTGCCATTTTTCAGTGAATACTTTGGTTAGAATGAATGTAATTTAAATATTAGTGACTGTTCTTCGGTTTACAAATCAGTGCCCTAAATAGCGCAGTTCCAAAACACACATAACTTGGGCAGGAGCAGTGTATTTCCTCATGTTATAGCACTTTGCTCCTACCTTGCTTTGAAGAAGTTACTTTTACTAAAATGACACTGCTGACGTGGTGTTACATTGCTCTGCACACAGCAAAACTTCATGGGATGTTTATAAAGTATTTAAGTGCATATATAAACTTAAAACTGGGATAGGATGGGAAGAAGATTTTTGTGATGTAGAAATAACAGAGTAGGTAGCAGGCAAGACAGATAGACCGGATGAGATGGCAACACTAACTTGATCTTTGGCTGGGATATGGGGGAAAAGAACAGCTGAAAATGATGTGGAAATAAAGTTACCTCATTCCTCAAAGGGTAACTTAGTGCCTGACAGATTTCCAAAACATGCAGTACTCCAAGATCATCAGAAACGGCTAAAAAATGCTGCTTTGCTGAAAGATATTTGACAAAAAACATATAAACAATCTAAATTCCAACAGTAACACATGCCTCCACCCAAACACGAGCTACAGAGGCTTCATTTTTGTTGTTGTCTTTTTGGTTTATTGATCGCTGCAGCGAAAAGGCAGCCTAACTGCTCTTTTTTCTTAACAAATTAAATTCCCTTTAAAGTTTAAACTTTTTCAAGTCCTTTTAATTGAATGTTTTCAGTTGCTTTATGCCATGGTAGAAAACTTAGAACTGCTGTGTGCATTTTTGTATATCTGGTGCAGGGTTACATCAGTGGAAGTATGTGCTTATCTAAGATTGTCTGTAACAAGGTGAGTGTCCCTTGGGGTCATGGGCCATTTTGCAATCAGGGTGGCACCGTAAAGTGCAACCACCATCAACATACGTGAGGCAATCCAGGGGCTGATGAAAGTGATCGTTGATTCGGAGATGTTCCGGAGATGAGATGCCTCATAAGTTTTCTTCAGTAAGTCCCAAATGTCTATATTTCCATCATCTCTGCCAATGAAGAAAACTCCTGGTCTTGTTAAGGACCAGTGTCCCGCAGTGTATCTTCCTGCAGAGCAGCTTGACTGAAGAATCGGTCCATTCTTAATGTGTTTGAAAACAGGTGAAAGATAAAGCCAACGATCTAACGATACTATCCATTCCATTCCAATCTCCTATCATTTAAGAAAATTCATTATTCAAATGATCCTATTACAAAAATTTTATCAATGGCAAAATTGGCATCACCTTGTGCAGATGAAAAGGAGAATTGTGGGGAAGTAAAACCTGGTAACTGACTTCCAGACTATGAAGGTAATCTGTCTATCTGCTGTTTAAAATCTGTGGCCTTGAGATTTTTCCAGGTAGAGCTAACCTGGATTCCTACATGAGACAAACTGCAAAATCCTCCCACATTTCTTTGTTGTCAGATGATGAAAAGACTACATCTTAAACACGAGTTCTTCAGACCAGATTAGCACACGTTGCCTTTATCTCCGGCTTCCTAGCAGCAGAAATAATTCATTGGGAAGCTACAGTTTTTACAAGGTTGGAATTGAAGAAGGTCACTTAATTTTTTCTGTAAAAGGCAAGTTTACAAAGGTATTTCAAAAACAGTTTTCTGATGTGGGAAAAAAGGGAAAGCTGCTCTTATACCAAATTTATCCCTAAGATAGGAAGCTTTGTGACTTACAAATATTTCTGTAAATACAGATTCTGAGGCTGCTATAGTTGTCTTGTATAGCTATCAATTATGTTACAGCTGTGTTAAAGTAACTTACTGTAACCCCTTCTTTCCAAATGGCAAAATTTCGGCCTCCAATGCTTAGAATGATGTCTTTAAAAAACGGAGATCTCTGGAGGGTGTTGATAGTTTCAGTGAGGATGGTGTATTTCTGAGTGTGCTTCTGACCTAATGGAATGAAAAAGGCAGTTGCTTGTAACTAGTGCTTAGTGGTTGTCTTCAGAATGGGAGTTACGCAGGGAGGCGTGCAGAATACATCCAGCACAGGCTTCAAAGATACTATCCTCATTTTTTTGCTCACAAGGTACAGGAATTGGGATTGCCACAAATCTAGTTGCTTCCATGATTTGTGCCCATAGGTACATAGCAACGTACCTGGGATACTGGAGAGGGTTTTTGCTCCTCTGTCATGACAGCTACGCTGCTTGCGCTCTTGAGGGTGTACTACTAAATCCTGGAGTTGTCAGTGAGATAGACTATTATAGCAGATGAGCAAGAACCTTAAAAAGACAGGCTCTAGGTGGCAATACTTTAAATTTATTGATATATTAAGGTTTAAAGGAGTATTGAGAAACTTGAACTTACTAACTGGTGTTGATGAATCACTATCAAATTCCACTTTCCAGTCAGAATAAATAATTTCTCCATCCTGTGATGCCAGAAAAACAAAGTAAATGCTAACGTTAGAGCTTGGTGGCTTATATTAAAGTGCCTTGTTTTCAAGCTGTGACTTTACTTAATTATAACCATCACTAAGTATGTTCTGAGAAAATTGAAACTTAAATTTGCAGCCAGTGACTGAAAACTCAGTAAAATTTTAGATCGTCGTTCTTCAGTTATGTATTGCCAAAACAGCTTTACCTAACTTGATGTACGTAGGCAATCCTCCCTGCAGAATTAGGTGCCCGGTTTTTACAGTTCAAGCTTTGCTCCAGTATTTTCAGAAAAGGTGGCCAGAAGCAAAAAGGTAGCTAGAAGTCAAATTCTCATTTTCCATAGAAACTCAGAACTGGGAAAGATCTTTTTAGTTAACGCTTGAAGAAAACATGCAAGGCCACACATCTGTGAAACCTGTTTAATTGTTCAGTCTTTCGGATATCTGGAATTAATAATATATTCTTTTCACTTACTTCAGTTCCAACAAAAAAGTCGGTGGAGATACTCTCTAGTGCTTTCAGATTTTTGCTTGAAGTACTCATGTCTGTGTATCGTCTGTCTTTGGTGAGTAGTTCTAGTGTGTGCAGAGGTTGCACCTTCTCTGGGAAACAATATGGATACATCTATTTATTATACAATGGAACTTATCAGACCAAGCAAATCCTTTGTCTTATAAAGGTAGATCATAGATAAGGGCAATTTTAAGAGGAGAGATGAAGAATGACTGCCAAGGAAGGCGGCAGTTCTGGGGGTTAACCGTTTCCCGGTGGAATGTCCCCATTGCTGCAGCTGCTCTGAAGTCAGTGCTTCCTGAACCCAGCCAATTGCTTAGGGTAGCACCATTCTGTTCTTCATCAGTTTTACACAGCACCGGTGTCTCCGTGGGAACTGCCCTAATGCACCCCCCTTAGCTGCTGCAGCCAAGAGCTAACCTTTGTGCTTCAGGGAAGGGCACAACCTGCCTCTGGCAGTCCGCGGTGTGACAGCGTGCGCAGGAGCAGCTACCCCGCAGCAGCTCAGTTGCCAGAATGGCATTTTCTGGCATGGTTTGCGGTCACTCTTTCAGGCAGTCCAACTCCTGGGCTACCAGTGTGTCAGCTTGCCACTTCACAGAGGGATTAGCAACGTGTCCCTACCATGATGTACCATGGAGAGAACTGATCTACCACAGAATGTGAAGCGCTTACTTCATGTTCTGCACTGGAGAGTGACAACTCTATCCAAAGGCCTGCAGAAGTGCCCACGATATATACTGTGACCCCAGGATTATTCTTCTAAAAATGGTGTTCTGTAAGGGCTGAAAAGGACATGCTGTTTCAGGGATAAAGAGACTGGGTGGGGGACTTGTATGGGCTGTTACAGGAAACCTGGCCGAGAGTTACTGCAGATACAGAACTGCTCTTTCTGTATTCAATACGTGTACGTATTTTTGTAGCCAATACACGAATGTCGCACTTTGAATACCAGTGTAGTTAAGACACCTTTTTCCCCAGGTGTGTTTTAGCTGTACAACATTTTGTTGCTCAGCTTTCATTATGTATATACTTGAATATAAGCTTCATAAAAACATTTTTCCAATATGGCATAATAAAAATATTACCTGAGGTTCTGTAATGATAATGTAGTTCCCTTAGACTAATTCTGATGGGACTGTATGTGATGATATCACCTTCGCACAGGTTTATCTGTTCAGAAAAAAATTATTTGCTAATTAATTTTATCGGACCTCAGGTACAAGAATAAATGCCTTTCTGCTGTAATCGAACAGCTCTTTTCAGTTTGCAGTGTGTTTGTAATACTCCATGAAGAGTATTTGCTGCCTCGCACACAAGCAGAGAGAAAATGCAAACCTGTGGTTTCTCTTGTGTTATGCTTTCCCTGTAAGGATTTTGCCATGTTTCTAGAAAAAAACAGCTCCAGTTGCTTGTTCAACAACCATACCAGCTGCAGCTATTTGAGCAGCACAGATCAGGTCCAAAATTTTTTTTTTATTTACCTAACACTATTTCAACCTCACTTTTCTCATAAACTGCTATGACCATTTCAATCAGACTGACTGTTGGGTTGCCAGTAATTCTAGTTCTGTTGCAGCTATTTGAGCAGCACAGATCAGGTCCAAATTTTTTTTTTTATTTACCTAACACTATTTGAACCTCACTTTTTTCATAAATTGCTATGACCATTTCAGTCAGACTGACTGTTGGGTTGCCAGTAATTATATTTCTGTTTATCATAACCATGTTTCACAGTTTAGGACCCACTGAGATAGACAGCGCAGCAGTTGAAAAGGCTGACAAGAACTTACACTATTAATACAAACACTTTTGCAACTATTGCTGTTTTTAAGAAGCAGACATGCTGTTTCTTTTGAGTTAGCTTTTCAAAATGTGTTGTCTGATGTTTCAGAGGAACATTGAAGTCTTTAATATCATAACAGAAAAGGACATTCATAAGGAAGTCACAATTTGCTGGAAAAAATAAAGAGTTGGGAAGCAAAATAATAAATTATTAGGGAATTCTGGCCGTATCTAGTTTTTCCTTCTGTTCTATATTTGTGTACAGTACCTTTATGAGAGGTTTCCAACAGAGATCTTGGTGCTTAGAAGTATGTGGAGCATCAGGGAGTGTATAAAAAGTTTCCTCCTCTTCTATTGTCTCAGATGAGGATTGTTGGGGAAGTTTGGTGACTGGTATATCCCAAAATAATATTGAGCTGCAAAATGATTGTATAATATTATTCCCTATTTTTTGTTCTAAAGTTATATGCAACTTTCCACACATTTTAAAGTTGGGGTTTTTTACCTTTCGTCTTCAAACTTTACATAGCGATAAAGATTCTGAAAAGCAGACAAATGCTAGATACTGAATCGCTTGGTTTATAAATGATGGGATCTGTTCCTTTATTCACCAGTTCATCAGTTGTTAACCCTGCCAAAGCAGCTAGGTAGCATTCGTACAATTTGCTTATGGAAAGTTACTGGGTGAAGTTCCTGGCCCTACCTGGTTGAAATTCCTGGAGGCTGAGAGAACTGGACAGAACTCTGTACCAGCTAATCTAGTAATCCAAATCAAACCTCGTTCCCACTTCTTGTGTGTACCAATTTATTTGCTGACATTTAAGGCAAATGGTCCCACTCACTTGAATCTGTCCTCTCATTGGATTTTTCAGGCTTCTGATTGTTCCTGTTGCTCTACTCTGGACATTCATTCACAGATTTGATATAGCCAGTGATAATTTTCCTCATTGCTGATACCTCTTTCCCTTTTATAACCAGAGTTGTTCAAGGACCCATGCTCTTAAAGGACAGTAGTACAGCGACTTCTGCTTTTTCATTTGGACTCCTAGTGTGTGAGTAGCTTAAATTATTTCTTCCATGTGCATTACACTGCAAACTTATTAACAACTGTATTTGCAATTGTTCTTTTAACCTAATTCTTTGAAGTCTACTCTACGTTTGATTAGGGAAAATACTTTCATATCGTTACCAAATTTAGCTCTCTGTGACCCACCCTCTTTTTGATGTAACTAGCAAGTATGTGATTGAGCCCAGCCGTGATTGCAGCCTAAAAGCCTTAAGCCTTTTGCCATCATGAAAGCTGAGCATTTATTTTCACTTTTTGCATTCTGACCCTTTGCCAGTCTTTCACGTAGGGTAATAGTTAGTCATAATCATCATGACTATTCAGTCCACAAAAGAGAAGAGTCATATGGAATAATTTTGCCACCTAAGTCCCCAAGTTTAAATATAGTTTACAGTATTTCTGTGGCCTCAAAATCTTCAACAGCTGTTTGTGCAAGTCACATTATTGATATAGGTGTGGGCTCTCCAGGCCAATGCATGTGTGATCAGCGCTTTTAAGGTATACACGGAATATGAATGTATATGTGTGAGGTTTTTCAGTTAATGAACTCTTAATGCCATTACTGTATAGGGCTTAAGCAGCCAAGGACTTGATGTAATTGTCTTCTGCATACAGAATATCACCTATTCAGGGTGAGCTGATAGGAATGCAGAAGTGTGCTAGTTAAATCATGAAGTATGCCCCATAAAGCCTTCCAAAGGAAACTGCAGGACATCTTGTAGAGTATGTAATGCACTTACCAATCAGGAGAGCAGGTTACAAGCTGCACGCAGATTTCATCTCTGTTTTCAATAGTAGTACCTGTTTGGTTGTCCTAAAAATAACAGTAATAATAATTACAGGGGGAGAAGATGATAGATAAAATTTGTACTTTGGTATGTAAGTAGTTCAACACATAAAATAGTCTTCTAGAAGTTAAGTCATTGTTTCTGCTTGGGTAAGGTTTGAAAATTAGGCCTTACTAACTTGTAGTTATAAAATCAAGCTATTTTACAAGTGTACTTTAAGTGAACCAGCTTTGCCTGCTAAACAGCTAAAATTCTAAATTAAGTCAGCAGGATAAATACTTGCTGTCACCACTGCAAGTCAGGCCCTCCTTAGATTGCCATGCTTGTAATGTTTTTGGTTCAGCCTAACCAAAGAGCAAATAATTGAGAAATTTATCTCAAACAGTTAAGGGCAGTGGGAGTGACAACTCTTTGCCAAGTTTATACCATGGGTCATCTGTCTTAAACTATCGCTTGGCTAGACCACACTGCAGGATGGTAGTGGTGCCTTCAAATGCTAATTATTAGTAGTTTAGTTTGTGTATGTAGGGTTCTGCAGGTTTTATAGTACTTATCACTTACCAAGTAGTCATTGTTTTATACCAAATTATTCCAATTTATTCAGAAAAATAAAGGATAGCTGTCAGGGGGCAACAAGCAATTATAAGCTATGCTCTGATCAAATATAATTTGCAGTATATGCAAAATATGTTTTGGCTAAAACTGTGCTATAAACCTTGCAGTAAAGCTTCAGCTGTGTTGCTTTTTTTGTTAGGCCAAACCCTACTCTTATTTTCATTCATGAGTTGCCTACCTGGAGTCAAAACGGTAGTGACAACCATGCAACGCTGGATTAGGTTCTGGATATAACTTTGGGTACTTTTTCATTGATATGTAATGATAAACTGCTGATTTTCAGAGCTGTGCCATAAAAACTGCAATGCTGTGAAAGGCTGACACACAGTTCCATGTTTGTATAAAACAAAGTGTGTCCCAGGACACATCGCTAAGTGTTGACAAAGTGATTCTTTTGTCAGTGTTACTTATCAGGCATGAGTTTCCTGTATCTGTTATCCCAGATGAATGTGAAAACAGCTTTCTGAGCCTAAACCTTGGCAAAAAACCCCACCCAAACAACAAAAACCATAACAGCATGCTGCTCTCCAATCCCTTTCCTCACGTTTTACATCTGGTACCAATTAGTATCCATGGATACTACTGTAACATAATTAATATTGAACAGTTGCATCACCTTTCTTTTTATGAAGTATGTGCACCCTTTTCCTCACTTTTCTGGTAACGTTGCTAGGGACTGCAGAACCTATGAAGTCTTAAAAATTTGTTTTCAAAAATTATCGATATATTAATTTGCATGAATCTTTTAAACATCTCAGTTTTCTTCCTTTTGATCTGCTTTTTCACTGTCATTATTTTGCAATTGATTACATTTGCATTTCAGATTTATTTGAGCAACAGTTTGCAGTACTTCAATAGCAAAGGAGCATCCAATAGCCCCATAGTAATGTTGGGCCCTTTACCTACAGAGATCCTAATTACTATGGAGCTTTAAAACCATCACAGAAAATGTAAGTTTTCAGTCCAGAAGCAGCACCTAGAAAAATTAAGGTAACTACAGTAACACCATTCTTGGGTGCCTAGATATATAGGTAATTTAAATTATTTCTCTGAATTCTTGGTGGCAGGGTAGGTTGCTCATAGTAGAAATTCAATATATTTTAGATATGGAAGGCTTATTATATTTTTTTAATTTTAATATTCAATAAGGCTACAGATTTTTTTCCCAGTGTGAGCAGATTCATATCAGACTGAGAATACAGCATAGCTGTAAAGCACAATGAACAGGACAAGAGGCACCAAATTATTTAATATTTAGAAAATGCAGTGAGAAACAATGAAGGCTATTATAAATAATTAAATATTTAATATTTTATCTTGAGTTTACACTGTGGTTTCTGAGGTAGTAGATTAAGAAAACTGTAAAAAGAAGAAAAGTGAATTTTTAAACTCACCTCAAAATAATCTGGCACCCAATGTATATCTGTTACTGGTTTTTTATGACTATACTGTATGGAAGAGACTGCACAGCATCTCACTAGATGTAGCTCAGTGTTGCTCTGCTGGACGTGCATAAGTGATAGCTAGAAATGTTTTAAAAAGAGATATCTTAGTGTATTTCCAAAATACAATAGTAGACGTCTCAAAGAAAAAAGGTTACTTTACATACTGTTCATGCTTCTTCACATATATCAGATAAGTTTGTAGAACTTTCTAGGGGTCTAATACGTTCCCTTTCGAAAAAAAAATGGAAAGGATCAAAACTGGCTTTTGGATATGCAGCTCTAAAAAGAATTCCAGCATGCCTGCACAGGCACACGCACATCCACTCACATTATTGGTTTCTCCTCTGCTCTTAAGTCTCTCTTCTGCTCGTCCCCTTTATAATAGTCTCCTCCTGCTGAGATTTGCTTCTCATCTCCCAGGCTACCTTTTTCCTGTCCGTAAACTTCCAGAATAATTTTCAGTATTCCATTCAGCAACAAATGCTCTATATATTTGATAGGCTTCATAACACAAGAGTTGAATATATGTTGGTGCCCATTAAAGAACAGTCTTATTGAAGCCCAGGTCCGCACCAAGTGCGGCAAAGCTATTATGCTGGACTAACCAGGAAGAAATGATATTGTGATAATGGGTTTGTTTAACATAGTCATCAGGTTTATCCTTTCTAGAGACGCATTGCAAAGATTATCTACTCCCCTGTTTTGAGTCAGAATACCTTTACCCATTTTCTCCCCCAGACATAGAGATGTACTGCAATATATTTAGAATGGAAGAATTTACCGTGTTAACAGCTGTTATCTCAGTTCCATCAGCAACAGTTTTTGCACTTTGCAGCTTTTCTTCATGTTGAGAGATATCCCACAGTACAATCTACAATGAGAAATGAGTAAATTATGAATTATTTAATCCATTATATTAATATGCATTTTTTTCAAATACAATTCATGGAGCTTTGGGGGAAAATAAGAAATTCATTCTTTGCACTAGAACTTATGAAGTCTAAAGTATTGCCTTTCCAGTCCCATGCAATCAGTTGAAAGGCTATACTTGCACTTGTCTCAAAAGAAAAAAAAGTCTTTACAGCTTGACCTATTTATCAGTGCTACAAAGAAGCACCATAACAGTAATGGCTCAGCTCTGCAGTAACTGGATCAGAGAATTTCTGAGCTCTGTGACATGTCTTGTGACTATATGTTACTGTGGATGTTGAGTACCTCTCTTCACCCTTGTTTTTATATTGCAAAAAATATAGAAAAATCCACTTTCATTCTTAAACAGAAAATTAACACCTGTCCATTGATGCAGCCACCAGCAATGATACTTGAATCTCTTGGACTGAACTGAAAGCAGTAAATGTCTTCAGGACACTCCAATATTAACTAGAAAGAAGAAAAAATAGTTGAGAAATCCAGTCACACCAATTGTTTGTTCTCTTGTTATTTAAACACTTGGCATATTTAAAAGTCCTGATTAAATACCTGAGGGTGGATAGGGTCACAAACACTCCAAAAAACTATTACCGACTGCTGCAGCAGTAATTTATCAGGCAGGTTAACGTGCTCTTCATAAGAAAGCCCCTCTCCTGCTGACACTGCTATAATCCCTGATCGAGAGAGAAAATTAGTTTTCACAGAAGAGACAATTCAAGTTTCAACATGCTGCTTAATTGTTCTAAGTGATTTATATTTATACCTTCTGAATACAGTGAAAAAAGGCAAACCCCCCCCCCACCATGTATTTATATTTTTTATTTTTCTTTTTACAAATCTACTTTGCGGAAATTATTTTTGTTACTTAAAATGAAGTTTTTTAACAGTGAGTTGTAGAACGTAAAAATTCAAGGATAAAATTCAACTTTTTTGCTACTGCTCCTCAGTGCACCTGAAATACTGCACCTGAAATGATGTGGCAGGCGTAGAATCCTGGCCACCCATCACGAAATCTAATTTTTTGTAGCTGAATTAATTTCCTGCATAGGCTGCAGTAGTGGTTACTAGTATGCTGTGCAGCTAGGACATTCATATAAAACAAAATTGTGCCTTTAAGCATGGCTGTGTAGAGCAATGATCCGTGAGAGGGAGCAGGAGGAGACGCTTAGCATGCCTTGTGGTGCGCCCTGGCGCTCAGCAGAGCCGTGTCCCGTTGTGGCTGTAACATTCCTCGCAAGTTTTAGGCATGCTACAAGAACCAGCCATGGGGGGAAGAACAATGGTATGCAGAGACACCAGAAGGATCTGGCGCGGTTGCAGCGCCACTTAAATGAGCCTCATAAGGGAGAAAATTCCCTTTCCTCTGATCTCCGCTTATACATCAGGGTGAGTGACTTTGCGTGGCCTGTCTGAACTCTACCAAGAATTTGCCTCATTTTTCACCTCATCTCAAATCAGCTACTCTGACAGATGTGCTAAATCAGCACATTTGTTTTTAAATTTAAAAGCTGATGATTTTATGAAAGACGCGTATTTTATAGCTGTCATACATGTCATTCAAGTCTGAAATTAGTATTTTAACTGCATTACCATAAATGGTTGGATGCCAGCAAACGCAGCTAATAGTTCTGTTCTTGAGATAGCACAGGTCTGTAAATGATTGGTAGGCTTTAAGAAAAACATCTGGCTTGCCACCAGAACAGCTTTCATCTTCTGCTAGGGCCTTCCAGTCATCAAAAAAAGGATTCATGATTTCATTTTGCTGCAATGCAATTTCCATTCTGTTTTGTGAAAAGAACAGTTAACACTTTCAATAATCCAGATGTGACTACTTAGTAGTAAAATCACAAGTATTTCCACAAAGAGGCAGCTTTTGTTTCACACAAAATTTTGACCACACTGGTAAAAAAAAAAAAAGTATTAATTCCTCAGTGATGCATCACTGTAAGGAAACCCTTTCTCACTTAAATATAAATTAATAATTGTACCAATAATTTAGCTCTGTGTGGATTGAATACAGGGTAATTGTCCAATTCTTGTGCAAAAAGTGTCAGTAAGTGGGACTTTACTGACATGACTTCCATGACTAAGGACTGTAGGACAGCACTTTTGCTCTTCTGCATAAGCCTCTGCTTGGGTGAGCAGCTTTGCATTTTGTTCGAAAAGATGTACCACTCTCTGCTTTAACAGTTCTAATATTGGTTTAAACCAACATTCCTATCTATATGGCATAGACTTCATGCTAATTTTCATGGAGGCAAGCACTGAGTTAACATGCGTTAATATTAAAAGAGGGGAAAAAAGAAAATTATACAAAACCCCAAACAAATCAGTATTTGACCATATCAGTGGTCCACTCAGACAAGAGTTCTTGCTTGTATTTGATAATATTTCAGGTAGCCTTTAATGTGTATTGCTGCAGTAATTTTACCTTAAATGTACTGATGTAAGAAATTCACTCAATTTCTTAGATGACAGACTCTCTTCTTTCTCTTCATTTGACAACTGTCTAGGAACATACTGCGTGGCTGCATTTTTTGGATAGGTCCTAACCAATTAGAATAAATTTGCATGTAAGTATAGAAACAACTTTAAACAGAAACCCATGCAATGTGTAAAATTAAAAGCTAAATGTATTAATTTTTTTCTAGAAATTCTCCAGAAAAGAGTGAAAAAAGAAAGATGCAAACAGAGCATCCAATTATGTTTTCTTAGTTTGTAACTGAGTAACTCCAGAAGAGTTAATTCACGTAAGTTCAGTTAAGATCAGAAACAGTGTGTAGCTTTATAAGTAAGTTGATAAATATTTTCTCACCCTTACCATTTTGTCTGAGCACTATCTTCTCTTACTTTTGGAACCATTTGTAAGCCCACATCTTTTTTGAACATTTTAATACTGAAACTTTTGTCTTGATAGGATGTGCATTCAACGTAACTGTCTTCTACACATGAAGCGTTCCTGTCAGTAAATGTAATTGGTGCACCAAACTTACTGTGTACTCGAGAAATCAGATACTTAATCTGGAAAAGAGGTATTCGTGCAGTTAGCAGAGGAGAAGGTTTGTAGGAAGTTCGTTCTTTGAAATGGCAGTGTTCATATAATTGTAGGACTGGTTCTGTTGATGATTTCTGTGCTGAGTTTAGTTATTTCTGCATTTTTAAATTCTGAAGTGCTCATATAAGTAACCTACATAAGTAATGGAAGACAGGTTTGTATTTCCAAAACAAGAAGTTGCCTTTAGGTAACTTTTTGGATATCTTTTGGCATAAGAGAATTACATTTTCTAATTCATGCAATATCGAAACTGCACCTTTAATTAAAGGATTGATTTGCACGAGGTCTTATGTAATACTGCATTGGACTTCCAAGACCTAACTTTTCGTTCCTTCCCTCTTAGTGCAAGTCTCAACTTTGGGTGAGGTATTTCAGCTTCCTTTGCAGTGCCTAAGGAGACAAGTACCCCAACGAGGATCCACAAAAATTGCAATGAGGAGTTTCCTTATAGTGAGAACTAGGAAGGAAAAGGGATCTGGCTTGGCTTCTACCCACAAAGTGAAGCAGGCACTACAGAGGCAGAGAGGTATCGCTTTTGTCCTGGATTCCTGGCCAGGATCTTTTTCCCAGCACCTCGCGCAGAACTGGAAAGGAATGTAGGCTAAAAGTACTTTTGAGTAGACCTTGCCAGCAAGGTAGACTACAGAATACTTGGACTGTGAATGTGGGTTAAATTTAGTGACTGTGAATTAGCATTAGAACAATCAGACATCTTTTTAAGTATAAGCAAGATGTTTAGTTGCTGAGAACTATGAAAACTTAGCCAGTCTTCCCTGAACAGGGATTTAGGTATTGACTAAAAAATCACTGCTGGACAGTTAAATGCTTGGAGATGCCCCAAATGTCACAAGTTAGGTGACCGCTGTGAGTAGATCTACTTTTTGGATGTACAATTTTCTCAGTATAATCTCTTGGTGTAGTTAATCAAATAGGCCATTCTGTAAAGTCACCTTGTAATAATCTCTAGTTGGCAACTTTTATGCCAAGGTGGAGAGCCCTTATAAGTCTTGCATGCTACCCAAATGCCATCCATATAATGAAACAGGGTTCATTAGATTCCATGGAAACAGAACTAAGTCCTTGGGATATAATTACAATGACTAAGCTCGTAACGTGGCCAGATAGCGAATTGAGCAAAAAGTGGCAGAGATGCTAATGACCAGATGATCAGGACTTTTGAATTTACAGCTTAAGACACAGATATATCCAATACAGTCTTACATGCCTTATGAACAGGGTTGGGAGGAAAAAAAAAGTTTGAGTTTTTCTTAAAAGTTGAGCTAGTTCTCTTTTTTTTGTTGTTGTTGTTTTCTTGAAAGACCCCAAGAAAAACTAAATTTGTAACTTTTTCTGAGGGTTTTTTTAAGGAACTTAAAATAAATTTGGTTCTGTGGTATTTATTTGATTAAGTAACATCTGTTGATTCTGACCTTTGGAACCATCTCTTTAACAGATTCTTCTTCAACTTCCTTTTCACTACCAAGAGACACCCAGGGTTTGTGGACAGGAGGCTTATAAGGATGGACTTCCAGAGTTCCCTCTCTATTTTCTTCTTCTTTTTCTTCTTCTTTTTCTTCTGTACTTTCTGGAGGCTGTGACATCAAATAGTGCAGAATAGTGCTTTTTCAAAAATCCGTTACTAGAATCTAAGTATGAACTAGAAACCCAGTTTTCCATCTTTATTCACACGTTCTTTGCTTTTGTCTCGGTGCAGTAAGTCTGGCTACACAGTGCCCCAGGGTACAATTACGGTATATCCCAGTCAAACATTTGTGCATTAGAATTTGCCAATAAATGTTACATTAAAGAGAAACTACTGTCTTAAAAGCAAATAACTGTTATATAAAAATAATTTACAGTAATTAATAATTTATAGTGATAGGCCTTCCTGCCTGGAACTGCAATTTTTTTTCTATTAATTATTACTCTCCTGATGCTGGATGACAACTCATATTGAAAAATTATATAATCTGCCCATAAACCTTCTCCTATGATGCAATGAACAAGGGGGAAATCCTTTGTGTATCTAGAGTTATTTTGAACTCAAGACCATTTGAAACTATGATTTGAAAAATATATACATACATATTGTGAAAAGTAAGTATAGTATTTCTTCCAATATATTATTTTTATCTCTTACTTAAAAACCTGGGTCTTGGCAGAGGAAATTAACACTTATCATAAAAATGTAGCAATGAGGATTATAGTGGCTGTCTGCAGTAAAATTTAAAAAATTGATTCAGCCTTTCTTAGTATAAAAGATATTTTTACAGTGATACACGTATTTTCCCTTTATCAGATTATCCTTTAGAGAAACATTCTGGCATGCCAAGCACATCAGATGCTTATGAATATATTACCATTCCTGACAGATAAGTTTGAGAGGAGATTCTGAAATATTCATAGATAGAGGATTGCTGTGGTATACTTGGATTTTCTTACCTTCAGAAGGCGTTCCTTGGCTTCCTCGGAAGCAACAAGGTAAAAGTTCTGTCCATACTGGAACTTTGCGTCAAAAACTATCAAAAGTTCTTCCCCTGGATATTCCTATTTTAATTAAAACAATTAGTGGAAAACTGAAAGCAAATAACATCCAAAACAGACATAAGCCTGTGACTGGCAAAGCTACCACTAGTGTAAATTCAGTATCTGGTTAAACCTGTGGTCCTAACGGAGAATTTCATGTGCTAATTGAAAAGAACAGACGGATTTTATTTTGTGATAAAAACAAGTCTGGAATAAAACTAATCTTTTCATACAGAGAATTAAATAGAACAGAAATAAGCAGGCCATGAATTAGGGGAAGCCAAGGTACGTGAGGCTCTGCCATTCACAGAATCAAAACTAGTAATATTTATGATACTTTTAGTGTATTTTCCATCTAAAGTTAGTAAAAAAAAAAAAAAGTGCATGGTGAGCCGTGAGAAACTTGGAGTCAACAGTGGTCCATGACCTACATCCTTTGATATTAAGGCATTGGTGTATTTACACAGTCAAACTAGAACAGACTTTATCATTAAAAAAATACACAATCTGAGAGCGTGAAACCTTAAAGTGAAAATGAAATAAGCTACATACTAGGACTACTTTTTTGACAGGGTGGAAATCAGAAATTGCAGCTCTTGTTTTCAGGTCCTGAATGATGTCCTCTTTTTTAATAAGTTTGAAACAATTTTCTTCTGTGACATCTTCATCAACTCGGCAATTAAAAATTTCTTGGGTCTTTGTAGTGAAAACTAAAGGAAAGATTTCTGGGTGGCCTATGAAAGAAAGCAAAATTGCATGATAAAGAAATCCAGAGTGTCGTTTACACATACACCTTAATAGCACTGGGTCTGTACCGTTTCCTAACAGAATGCCTTTGAATCTCTCAGCTTAGTTTTTGACATTTTGGAAGGCATGGAAAATAAATTATATTGCATTTTGTTGATCTTGGAAAAGACTCTTACCTAACATTTCCTACTTAATGAATATTCCCAGTATGAGAGGTGTTTTCCCCTCTTGATCAACAGGTGATAAAGCGCTTTAGTGAAGAGTCATTAGTGGACTGGTTTTAACACATTAAGGACACAACTGCATGGCTCTGATTTAAGAGATCCCTGGAATAAATATACTCTAGCCCTTCCCTGCAGAGCAGTGCTGTGTTAAGCCAATGTTTAATCTAAACAAGGCTTCAATACCATCCCAAATAAGGATGCTTTTCTGATTTTGGGCTTTCATCTTCCTGTCATCCAGTTCAGAGTGCAGTTGATTCTATTTCTCGACTAAAGAGTGAGTCTAAAGCAAGGTCACTAATATTCAAGCCAGATAAAATACTTTATTTTCAGCTTTGCTGGAGAATATATAGCTGTTGTTCTCTACACACATGACCTCTGTTAGGTTCATTCATATTAATTCAGAACAAGACAGGTATTTCTTATCCTAGCTCTGGCACTGTTCCCTTCATTGTTCTTTGTCAGGCTAGGTGCAGTTAGGTGACCTGGTGACTGTGCTTTGCAAACGCTCAATCTGACGATAATATACAGTGCTTCTTGTTAAGTATGTCCGTAGCACTGGTCCTTCCCAAATTACATGCTCTGCCTTCTGGCTTACATAAGTGATTAAGATCGCTATAGGCCCAGCTAGTTAAATCCTGCTCTTCCTTCACTGTGCTGCCGTGTAGCAGGCTTAGGCTGGAGGTTTTAGCTGGCGTAGTAAGAGCGTTCTTCATGAAGGCCATTACACTTCTGTCCAAGAAGTTTAGTATGTGTTCCCTTTGAATGTTTCCCTTTTTCGTAAACTGGAAAGTGGAAAAGATTTAGGGACACGTATACACGGAATTTTTATGTACTGAAATGGGCTGGGGTTTGTGACAATAGCTGATGCTATCTTCTTAGTTGGAGTTATTTATTATTTTTATCTTACTTCCCAGAACCTGTGGTATTTTTTTCCTTGTGTGTGCCTAAAGTTGATGTATCTAAAATGATGATATTGACCAGCTGGCTAAGCTTGTTTTGAGAAGTCATCTCTAACCTAAACCAACAAGGACTGACAAAACAATAAATCCTCCTTAATCTCTATGGTCTGGGAAGCTAAATCTCTGCGTAAGCCTATCACATAATACATAATGTTCGATGAATCTGACATTTATCCTTTAAAATCTCCGTGCTGCTCCTTCACTGCTCCCACTCTGCTGTAGTCATCACTTAGATTAATGACATGCATGATGCTTTTGGCATACCTTGCACTAAACCAAGTATGATTTACTTGGCATTCGTTAGCTATTTTGTAGCATACACAAGCCATTCATAGCACACAGTCCATTAGTTCTTTCTTCACAAGTTGTAGTTGCATGACTTTTCTGATATCTCAAGAGATTTCTGGAATATCTGTGTCGATGCTTAGAAAAAATACACTATCATAGGGATGTTGATTGGGAAAGACCTCTGGAAAGTCATCTTGTCCAAACTCACTGTTGCTAACACCAGACCAAGGCAGGTCTCATTTATGTTCCAGAGTCCCTGTGCTTGCCTTTTTGACATCTACTCTCTGTAGCTAATGAGGCCAAAACCTAGATTAATCTTGTGCTTATCAATTTGCCTATGAGACTAGGCTCAGAAAAAGTGTTTATTCCAGGGTCATTTGAAACATTTAATCATTTTAAGGAACTGCAAAAGTTGGTCTGCAGGACTCCTAGGTCACCCTAGCCAAGAGCATGAGGCCTCACTAGGAAACAGATTCAAACCCTGGTGCAAACTGCAACCATACAGATGTACCTTACATTTTTGATATATTGGAGCAAAAAAATCAGACCTCCTTTTGAAAATGAAATTTCGTTGGATAGAAGGAAGATAGAAACATTGATCTGTGCACCACAACAGAATGCCCTTTCTATCCTCTGCTGTGCACATCTGGCTCACAGGACAGAATGGACAGGAGACCAAGGGAACAAAAAACGTATACACATTGCAGTCCGCAGAGTTGGTTATGTGCAATTAGGAGGGCTAGAACCTAAAGAAAATTTATAAACATAATTTTCTGATTCTAATGGGAAATTTATTTCAGAAGGTTGTTCCCATGGCTCAATAAATTTAAGTAAACAGAACAATTAGATTTTTTATATATATATACATTAAAAAAAAAAATCGTAAACAGGAATAACTTGTTTATTCAAGAAGCTTTACGCTGATATTTTCAGAAATACTGAATAGTGCATACAGTGTTATTCACAAATGCTAAAAAAATCTTTTTAAAAAGATGTAGGTTTCAATGTCAAATGAAACAATACAAGCATGCATTAAAGCAAAGTAAAAATACAATAGACATCACTACGAGAGTGAGAAGAGTAGGGCAGATGGTCCATTTTCTACACTGTTCTACTGCTGTAAGTCCAAGTTAAAAACAAAGTAATGATTAGAATTAAAATATGTTCTTCTCTTAGTTTAAAGGAATAAAATTCTGTATTATATCAAATTATATAATATAGGCTTTATATTATAGATTCAATATTATAAGATAAAAAGTTGATACTGTATTTCTTCTTATTATGAAAACTTCTATTGAATGCTGCTTTTCAGTAAAAAGGATGTATCAGCTAATAAGAGGCTTCATGTTGTGTTCTAATAGTAAATTGCACCCATATAATTCGTAACAGCCAACAGCTCCTACTGTTATGAGATCTTCACAAAGGACCAAAAAGCTCTAAGAGAATAAAGGACACTCGCAGGACGTAAGCTAAGGGGACTTCATGCATACAGTTTAAATCCTGCACAGACGATATCTGCATGTAGTTGGATTTTTTCCTGCTTTTAGCAACAGGTTTCTGTCAATGGTTTAGCTATTAGGGCTTCTAACCTTATTTGCCACTAGGTAGAGGTAAAATTCTCTCACTGTCTAAGTATCTCCAGGCACTGAAAAGAAACACTTTCATCATCTGAGGGATCACTTACTGTCCATTTTCATTAATTGCAGCTTGCCCATTTTGGTGGAGCCAATTAGAGTGCAATTTTTCACTTCCACCCATGTGCTCACAGGATTATGTAGGAAGGCAAATGATTTAGGATTTCTTTAAAAATTACCTGGTTTGTACATCTGCCACATTATGTTTTAGCTTTTAGCAATAAAAGCTGTACTGTTAAAAACTAATTAAGAAGGTTACCTTGTGGGCTGTTTCTGTAAACTGTAGATAAATTTTGCATTGATATCACATCAAGTTATATCCAAATATGTAACCTGCACAAATCAGGTCAAAAGAAAAATCTAACCAGAGATGCGAAAAAACATTTAAATTATTTGGTGTTTAAGGTAAAAGAATGTATTTAAATTCAAATAATTACATGTTTTAACTCATAACTATGGCCACATTTAAACTGCACAAAACTGCTGCCTTCTTGCTCATAAGCCAAGAGAAGTACTTGATATCTTGTGACACTGAAATAGCAGATTTTTCTTCTACAAAGCAAAACACGTCATTCAGTGTCTATCGATATCTATAATTTAAAAAACAAAACAATCCGCTAAAATCATCTTCTCACAAGATTCAGTGATTTGACAAAGATTATAAAAAAAGGATAAAAAGATTTTCTTTTAATTCCTTAACTATTACTAAATGCAAACCTTTCGCACCCTATAATTCTGTTGTAATGCTCTTTTATTTCCCCTGGTCCCAACACCCCTCGACCCAAGATAAAAAAATCTTATACAAAGCCATAACTTGTTTCATCATTCCTCGCTGCACTGCCTGCTACTCAGAGAATGGTACTGTAACTGCTACTCTAATAACTGCATTTCTCAATGGTTCCTAATTTTTCCTATTCATTAAAAAAAAAACCAACAACTTGCCTTTTCATTCCCTGGCATTAGTAACCCAGAAGCTTCAAAATATGCCAAAACTGTTACTTTGGAGCCCAATCATCATAGCGCTTACCTACACCAGCCATAGAAAGATCAATTTCATCTTCTTTACCTGAAATATAATGACATGGTGTTTTCAGTAATTTGTCTTCCTCACAAAGTAAATAAATATACAGCCCTTTTCTTGCTTGGGCAATATTTAAAATCTATATACAGTCAAAATAAAACTGTGAAGAGGAAAAGAAAATTTCTACTCAGTTAAAATTTAACACCAGAAATTAGTGTAGCCTTTGAAAATAGTATCTTAGGGATGTGTTAGCATATTTTGAAACTATGGAGATTTAAAACTCATTTTTTATTTTGAGCAGGTGGTCTGCATAAGAGAAGCCATAAGAAACCTGTCATCTTGTGATGCACTCTGCTGTTTCCATGGTTGAAAACTCACTGTCTGCTACCTCCTAGCACCCTCTTGGGGCAGTTCCCATGCAAATCCTGTCCTGTGAAGAGGAGATAAATGGGCCAGGCTCCCTGCTATCACAGCAGCAGAACCGGTAGGTGTGCAGGTGGGAGCTGATGTTAGTCCCCTCTGACTGTGGTGAGGTGGCCGGACTTGCTCCGGGTGGCAGGGTGCTGCAGGAGCCTGGCTTTCTCCAGCTCCTGAGAGGAGGGTCTGCAAACCTTACAGCGAGGTAGGACAGGGAGGGATTATCACTGATGTGCAGAATATTCTCTGCAGCACAACAGCTATTACTCTGCTGGGATGGAAAAGGTGATAAAAAGATGTAAGCAACTTCAGGAAGGTGGCCGTCATGGCAGAAAAAAATTAATGAAATAAAACAAATAAACCCCAAGCAAGAGTACATTCCCACCTTTCCTAAGAGTGTGCATGAATCACTGGAAAAAATATTTGTATATAGCAAAAGCTCGTTAGCCTTACACCTCATTAACTACACACTTTATGAATTACACAAGTGAGATAGTATCTCAGCACGTCAGATAAAACCACAATAAAATGCACTGCAAAATTAAATCGTGACACTTCGGTGTATTTCCAGTGTGATCCTGAGCGCTCAAAGCCCTCCCTGTAGAGGCACCACTCTCTGCCTGATGCTCTCCCTGGGCTGTCAGCATTTGTGAATCTCTCCACTTGAGATGTATATTAAGCCTGCTAATTTCCCAATCCACACTGTTATGAGGACACCACAAACTACTAAATCTAAACTACCAAGACAAAGTGTAAACGGTGCAATGTAGCTTCGATGTGCTCCATATATTGGGTGCAAAGCCATAATCAGTAATTGTCGATCTCTCAGTTATTTACATAAAATAGCATGTTCTAATTTATCTGCTGCTTATCTGTATTGGCCCCCTGCATTTAAGGAGCTGACATGAGAGACCATATTAGTGCTGGTTTCATTGCTGCTGTACCTTACATACCAAGTGGAGTTCGTTTTCCTTTTGAGGAGACCTTAGCTCTCTTTTCACCTTTCTTTTCCTTTGCCGAGGTTTTTGGACCTTTCAAGGAGGTCTGGCCAGATATGAGATTTTCTGACATTTTTTCAGATTTCTCTAGAGAAAGATACATACCATCAATAAACTTTAAACATACAACAGACTGTACATATGAGTGAAAATTTGGTCCATGACTTTATGTAGTTTGTCGTTATAGTAATATCTTCATACACAAAGTTATGTGCCATAATTTTAAATCATAACCTGTACTTTCATATGATACGTGATAGATGGAAATACTTCTTCTGTCCAGGGTGATGAAGTATGGAAACTGATTACCCAAAACAGTGAAAGACTCGATTAGGATAGAGGCTTGCCATACAGAAAGCCAAGGACCTGAACTACGGTGGGAAGAGTGCAGGTGAAAATTCTCCAGCTGTAAATATTTGTCCTAATGTCTGTAAGTGTAAATCATTAGTCAGATGCACAAAGCTGTTTCTGTGCTTTTCTATTTCCAGTTCATTTTTCAGTGTAGCTCTGTGGAGGACAACCTCGGAAAGAAAGAAGTTGTATGCGTAATTACATGTAGCAACCACACAACTGGAGATGGTAACTGTATAGAAGGCTCCTCTTGCTTCATTTGCTCTCCTTCTTCACAAAATCTAGAATAAGGATGGAGCAGCAATGTAGAAAAGGATGAGTCCCATGGCAAAGGAAGTGCGATAGAGCCTGCCCACTGTGCAGACGGGGCAGCACGCCCCCACAAAATACACTGCCAGCTCCATCGTGTGGAAGTCACTCATATAGCAGCCGACAGAACAACTAAATCGGGGTGGTCCAAATTCTGTTAGAACTATTGGAAATTGTTTGATGTTGTTACTGACCAGTTAAACGCATTCACCTGGGATAAGGACAGTGGGACTCTCAGTTTGTTCCCACTTCTTTTTAAGACTGTAAACTGACTGGGAGAGGAACCATTTTTTTCATGTCTACAAGTATGACAGTGTTTGGACGTTATGATAATTCCAACACTAACAAGAGGAAACCAGATGCACTAATAGGAGAGAAAGAGACGGCACCTTCAAGAACTGTGTTGTGACATAGCTGTTTCTGATGGACTCTTACAGGAGGTACAGCCTGTCTGCCTGGACGTGTGAACAGTGCATTTACTGTCAGGATGCTTAAGGTGAGAAGGTGAGTTTATAAAAGAATTGTTCTGTCTTGATACTTTCCCAGTGAAAGGCCTAAAGTATTGTGAGTGTTGAAACAACCTCGCTGTGGCCTGTGCATTTGCAGTTGCAGTGGTGATCCTGGCTTTGGGATGGACACTCATTCCCAGACGGAGAAACGGTGGTTTCCAGTTTTGTTACACAGGTCTCAAATGATCCAGAAGCAAGCAATATAATTTCACTCCAATCAAAATAGAAAAAACATACTCTATTAATCCTCAGGCTCTTTTCTCTATCATACTGGATCTTGCAGATCACAGGTGACAAGCTGCATCCGTGGGATGTTAGTGCATTTCTCTGTTGTTTGATTGTTATGCAAATACAGTCCCCTTCATTAATCCATCTGAAGAACTGTAGTAATTTAATCTTCAGCTTTTTTGAAAAAGCAATGATAATACCAAAGCAAACCAGATTAATGTTTCGGAATTCTGAAACTTAGGCCTTGCAAGGGATGATGCTTCCGGAAGATTAAAAAACCCTCACAAGTCATGTACAATGAATGTAAGGAGAAAGTTACGTTTTTTCTGCCCTCATTCTCACCGTCTTTTTGTCAAATACAGGACTACAAATATTGACAATATATTTATGCCTAACATTCAATATATTTTCCCAGTTACAATCTTTCAAAGGAGCCTTTACACTGAACAATATGCTTAGTTGATAGTTCTGAAACACTTAGGGCTACCTACTGTAGTGTGTGTGTCAATTCAGATAGTTAAAAGGGGTTAATTTTCCCTTATTTAAAAAAAAAAAAAACAAATAACAAGCACAAAGCTATTTCTTATCCACCTCCTTGTATGTTTTACATTCAAAAAATTGTGACCCATTTAATAAATGCATTCTGAAACCAACTTTGATGCCTCTGGATAGAGAGAGCCCTCCAGGATAGGAGAGGTCAGCTGTTTTACAAATTACTTGAAGGACAATATGAACCATCTCATATATATTACAGTCATGTTGTTTTACTTCACCGATCCCTAATTATATACTGAAACAAAGCCAATTTGGAAATTTTGAGTTCTTTCTTCTGAGTAACATAAACCCTAAGTCACATGAATAGAGGAAACACTGAGAGGGCTAAGATAAGTCACATGCCTATGTTTAGTACAGTAACTTGGAAGTAAAAACATCCCTTTTCCTTTGACTGACTTCAAGTATATTATACCTCTAAAAACAGTTAAAATTTTTGAAAATCGTCTCCCAGTAATGCAGTTCCTCCTCCCATCCTGAAAGAATCAGATGTAGGTGTACACACAGCACTATACACGTAAGGGCAGTGCTGGTGAAGGCAGTGTCGGTGACCGAGTGACTGTCTATGCATCTGTTAATATGAAAAGTCTCCCTGTTCATGGGTTGCAGATGAATACAGCCATGAAAACTGTAGGACTGTTGATGATTCCATCTGTGATGCACAGAAGCTAACAAGGTGGAAAGGGGATAGAAAAGTACAAAGTAATTATCTCCTTTTACAATATCCCTAATGCCATTTCACCCCTGCCCATTTGTCATCCTGTGGGCATATGATTGTCAGTGGTCAGGAAACGTGTAAGGCTCCAAAAGAAAGCAAAGGCAGAACTTCTAAAACTTAGCTGGAAGCATAACCATTTATAAAATATGTATGCAAGAGTGTTTGGGTTTGGTTTTTTGTTTTTGGTTTTTTTTTTTACATAGGATTATGCTACCAACCGCCAGGTGCTCCCTGCAGGAAACCAACATGCACTAAGAACTCTAAAACAGGTACTGAAGAGCAATCTTTTGCATCCCTCTTCTTCCAAAAAAGAAATAAAAGAATAAAAATCCTAATGGTTCTTAATGTGTAAGATAAAAGCTAGTATTTTCAGAAGTTACCTCTTACTGCAGGAGTTTGGGTTTTTTCACTCCCTAAGTTTTTTATGCAAAGGATCAAACCCTATCAAGAAAACCATGAGAAAATTGTCGTCTATATTAGAGGACTGTCTGAAAATGTGACAAAAAAGGTGAAGTCTTTAATCCATGGTTAGCTCCTATCTTCTTAGGGGTATTTCTGTATTGCTTATTTAGAAATACTCTTAATACATGTATTTGTCCAAAAATATGCAAATTAATGCTCATATAATTCATGACTCTATGATTGAGAGCTTGGAAACAACATTTAAATTAACATAATTTGAAAACTTTAAAGAGTTCAAAACATACAAAAAGGAATTGCTCTTGAAAATCAATTATCAACTTTGTAATATATATTGAAAAAGTAGGTAATTTATTATATTAAAATTTCATTAAATATGTTCAGTCTAATTTTTCAGCAATTTTTAGTGGAACACAGTGTTACATTATTTAATGGGTAAAGCACAAGTAAATATTGACAACTTTTGACATTTTGCAGCCTATTTTATTTATAGATGGCTGTAATATTTGGAACGTTAGGCTCAAGAGAAGGAATAAGATCAGAGCAATCTCCTACTCATTTAATGTACAAAAACATTTACAGTTACAAACCAGCTCCGTGAAGTTGCTAGGTACTGCGAAAGGGGAAAGTTAATTAGTTATCAGTACTACAAAAGATGCTGTCTGAATTCAGGACACAGAATGATTCATTTGTTGCCTAATTGAATGATTTAAGATCAAGCCTGTGTGCATTACTAATTTAGAACTGTAATTTACTACAGTTTGTAATGACAGAAGAATTGAGTGCACTTCCATTTAACAAAAGCACTACAAGGAAATTAACAGAAATGTGCTCCTTGCTTTTTTGTTGTTGTGTTACTAATAAGCTAAAAATCACTTAGGAACTTGTTAAAAATACCATCTTGAGAATAACTTAATCTCCCCAGAAATTTGTATACAGCTTAATAAAATTTATTATACTTTGCTCTATACAAAGGGTAAATAATACAAAGAGAAATAGAATTAGAAAAGGTATAGCATGGATGATGGAAGATACAAACATGTTTTTGTACTAGGAATAAACTGGGATTCTTTTTAGCCTGGACTGAAGGGGATGTGACAGTCAACAGAATCATGAGAGGCATGGAAGAAGTGACTGGGGTATTTTTCACAGTCTTTCGTAATACAAGATCTAGCTGGCATCACATGAGCATACTAAGGGACAGACTGAAAACAAACAAAAGGAGTACAGAAGTATTTCCTTGCACAACAGGTAGCAGAATTATGAAGCATACTGCCTGTGGACAAGGTAGCTGCCAAAAGCTCACAATTTCAAAAAAGTAACAGGGCAGATTAACAGACGAAAATTTGAGGGCTACTAAAAATAATGATAATACCACCTCTGGCTATAGAAATGAAGCCATAAATCAAGAAAACCGCTGAAGAGTGGAAGCGTGGCTTTGTTATAATCTTGCTCAGACCATTACTGGTCTAGACAGAACTTCTGGTCTAAGCCAGTACAGCTGATACATATTATTAAAAGCTATTAACAATTTGGTTGGTACTGCAATAGTTAATAAGTATGATATTTAAGTAGTCATAACGTGATTCTGTCAGGAAGCAAACAATAGCATAATTTGTCTTGTTACGACTTTAGAACCAGAAATGTTGTAAAGATTTACACTAGATTAGACATTAACCATTTCTTTTTAAGCAAAAATAAGAAAAATAATAATCTCATGTTTTAATTGTGAAAGATAGCCTGCTGGAACAAAATCGTGTGCTGAGATGGGGATGGGTGGGGGAAGGTGCCCGTCCTTTGCAGCCCCACGGGGATCAGGTGGCTTCGCTTCGCGTTGAGGGAAGGTTTGCAACCGCCCGGCTCCGCTCACTAGCTCCCCTCCAGCCTTTGGCACAGCCACGGACGAAGAC
>NW_010417890.1:18060-29838 GCF_000710305.1 Buceros rhinoceros silvestris | reverse complement strand
ATTTGCATTAAGATTTGTGTATTTTATCTACCTTTTTTTTTCCTGCAACCTCCATGTTCTTTGAAGTCCTTCAAGATCCACTATAAGCAAGCACTTTGCAGGAGGCTCCCTGAACCCGACAGAATTAAGCCTATGCATGGTCTATCGCCTCAGTCACAGTACATGATTTCCAGTCCCAGCAAGCGCACTAAGCTAATCCACAGCAAACCACATCATTCTGAGAGTGCCAGGTCAGAGCCGTCTCTGAGACAAAGCACAGCCTTGAAGCATTTTAGGATTTCCATCCTTACTAAAAACAAAACATACAGAAGAAGGGGAAACAAAGAAATACGTATGGTTTAATTAAGAGCTGAAAAGCCACAGGCATCTTAAGATATTTGAACTAATCAATCACAATACAAAATTTTCATTTACCACCTTTTTTTAGATTCACTGCAAATTTCATGGCTCTAGCAGAAGGCATGTGCGTGAATGCATTTCCAAGGTTCTTAGCTAACAGGTTTCTTTCTTTTTACCATATTTATTTTGATTGAAACAATAACATTGGAACTGCTTCTATAGCCTCTGGGTACCCCAGCACACAACTAGCTCCATGGCAAAACTCCCTCCGTGCTAAAACAATCACATTAGCAGGATCTCTGTGATTTTGTAATTGTAAAGAAAATGTATTTTCAGAAAGCAAAACATGCATATGGACATTATTAATCATGACAGCAGGTCAGTCTGGGGAAGGGACCAAAAAAACAAGAGTTGAAGAAAACGTTAGTCAATAATACGTATTCACATCACCTGTCCTGATAAAATTGTTTAAAGCACTGCTAGAAGTTGTCTCTGAGCCCACGGCCCTTATTCTAGAGAATACAAGAGGAACATCAATACCTGACTGGCAGAGCCTCCCCCCAGCATGCTCCAGGATCCTCTCCCTCCAGCAGGCACCTGCTCGAAGCACACTTTGATTTGCTGTCTTACTTACAAGGACACCGGGTAAAGGAGAGGAAAGAAGATCTCACCTTAAAAAAGAGCTGACCTGCACCTGGGATCTCTGGATTCAGGGGCCCTCTGGGGTCTGCTGGAGCAGAAGTACCCACGGAGAGCGGGGACAGTCCTTGAGGACTTTCTATAGCTTGAGAAGGAAAGGTGGACATAAAATTCAGTATTCTCATGGATCCTGGAGTATTCACTCTGAGATTTCTAATTCGGATTCCATTTACTCTATCAAGATTTCTACTCACAGCAGCTGTGTGTGGACCTGGTGCATCACCTGTATTTAGTAGAGTCATCAATAACTAGCTCAAGTGGCTTAACAAAGATTAGAGTACCAGAATGGCTGTTTTTCAACCTCTGGTTGGAACCTTGTAAATTCCCACGAGTAAAATAATGCACCAAGTGGATCAGGACAAATACCACAGATCTTACCACTGTCTTTGTCTGAATGACCACTTGTGAATTAGCACAAGGAAATACAATCTACATCAGGCTGCCATGAAACAGATGCACGCAAAGCCCATCCCACACTTTGCTCTTACGCCGTGAGGGTGTTTCACAGTGAGCGCGTCCTGCCTTGGTTTAGCCTTGCGCCTGGTTACGTGGGGGATGGAGCAGGGCACCCATTTGTGCAGCTGGTTGGGGAAGTGAGAGGAGGGCTAAGGAGCATGCAGTGGCCTGCTGTCTGTCGGGGCTGGGGTGTCTGGCAGCAGAAAGAGGCAAGAGCTTGGTCTTTCTGTTCTACTGACCGGTTTGATCTACGAGATCAAACGTCATAGATAACGTCACAGGCCTGCTTACATGAGTGATGCTTCTGCGGAAAGGTATCTGTTTTGTAGAAAAGTACCAAGCAGCGCTGCCAAAGTACTGTGAAAGCCTGCAAATCCAAATAGCTATTTTGAAAGCTCTAACAGACAACTTGAAGAGTGTGAAACAAAGTTTGTAGTATTTATTAATCATCCCAATAATCCTCACAAAACAGAAGCTGTGAATCTTTTAAAGACTGGGAGGGTAGGGAGAAGAAATAATGTTGGTAGTAGTATTTATGTTTCTTCTATAGTCTTATACTAGTGGTTTGGGTTTTTAAAATTTGTCTCCACTCTAGTGGAAGGAAAAATAATTAGAAAGAGGAAAAAATTAGATTAATTTAAATCAAAACTTGATTGTTAGCTAGCAGCTGTGATTCTGATGGTCTGGTGCTTAAATCTACATGATGCTTTCAGGATCTCTGTAGTGCAACCACCATCTGTATTTCCAAAGCTGTAAGAGCAGCATGATTTGCAATAGATGATGTAAAATAAAGATAACTCATGGTACCATGAGTTTACCCGAGTTTTTTCTCTGTTTAATTTTCTGTGGATGAAGTGACAAAAGGTGAGAACGGGTGTACATATCTTCTGATTTTTTACAGCTATAACTTTAAACATTTTTAAAAGGTACAAAATTATTGTGGCTGTGTGTCTGTACCAACACCAGCTTGATCCTTGAACAACATACACCTGCATTTACATTTAAGGAAGCAATCCTTTTTAATCTTTTAGTAACAAACATTTTGGAATTAAGTGTTTGTATTTCTAAATGCAGCCCTGCATGTAATATTACACCCTGTAGTCTCAGTCCGTACAATTAACATTATCCCTCTGATGAGAAGGAAATCCTGTTTTCACTTGCAATAACAAATAAAGCAGTATACATTTTGGAGAAAAGGCTCAACTATGGATGAGAATTTCTTACTATAGGAAAATGTTTCTATAACCCCATGGCTGAAAAAATAGTTATCTTGGAATAACGGAGCAGACAATTTTCTTTAAAGCTCAGAGGTTCGGGTTTTTTTTAATCTTTGGAAATTCACCTTCTCCTCTAGCAGCTTGGAGATTCTTTCTCTTGATATTAAGTAAGAATAGATTTTCTTACTTATAAAATGTCTGTGGAAAGAAAAATCCTGCTTAATTCTTCATAGCAGATCTTTGAGCACAAACTTCCTTCCACCAAGTGACTCTGCTTGGCTCAGAAAAATGGGAACGGAGCTCTGGTTACAGCTGACAGACTTGGGCTCTGATCTGGACAGATACCATAAGCAGAGAAGGATGAATCTGATTAAGCTAAAAAAAAAAGCGAAAGACTAATCAAACCATCTAGTAGCTGGTTCCCTCCGAAGTTTCCCTCAGGATAGCTGGCACTCGGCCGTGGGGCAGTTTTACCTGGTAAAGCGAATGATTAGAGGTCTAAGGGAAGTTGTAGGGAGGTGGGGGTCAATCTCTTCTCCTATGTCGAAAATGACAGGACGAGGGGGAATGGCCTTAAGTTGCGCCAGGGGAGGTTTAGGTTGGATATTAGGAAAAAATTCTTTACAGTGAGGGTTATTAAGCATTGGAACGGGTTGCCTAGGGAGGTGGCGGAGTCCCCATCCCTGGAAGTGTTTAAAAATCGTGTGGATCTGGTGTTGAGGGACATGGTGTAGGGACCCTGGCAGTGTAAGGGTAACAGTTGGACTCGATGATCTTTGAGGTCTCTTCCGGCCGGATGATGATTCTGTGATTCTGTGATTCTCCGATTCTCCACTTCCACCCTTACACTTCAGTACGTGTTGAATGGGATTTTAGGAAAGATTATATCTGTGCTTCGGACTTTCAAAGAACTGAGATAACACACGTGCCACCTAAAACCTCGGGGTTTTGATCCACACCCTGGCTGGTGTCGCAGTGTGAGCAGAGAAATGGGCACCAGGACACACATCTGGAAACAGCTGAAGGAATTTAGACTTCCATGCTGCTGACAACAGTAATATTATTTGTCCCATTTAATGGTGGATGCTCAGTTTTCTTTGAGCAACATCACTCTTACTCAGATGTCTCTAATGTCCAGTTTAGGAAAATTAACTACTGTGTGGCTGAGGGATGTTTGAATCACATCATGTGTTACAATTTGGGGAAAACGATGGATAACATTCTTCACCCATTTACTTAAGGTTCTTTTTCATCATTCAAAACGCATTGCACATATACTGAATGCACCATGTCATCGTGTAGATAGGCAAGTAAAAGACGTTTTGGATTAAAGTTAAATCTGTTCAGCCAATGCAGAAGCATGTAGCCATCTTTTAGGAGTTTTATCTTGTTAAAGAAAGAGGGACGAGAATGAGGAGCGCAAAAATCATTATATAAGTAGATACGTATGCAATACAGGTGCATTCTAGCCTAACTGGAGACTGAAGAGGAGCAGAACACATGATCATTAACGTTCTTCCCGCTGATGCCCTCAAGAAACACTATCTGTGTTGCTTCTTCAAGATCTTATCGGTAACCTAGCCAAAGTATTTTGCATTTCAGTAATATTTCAAAGATATTTTTTTGTCAGGGTAACCACCAATCATACACACCAGAGTTTATTTCCCTGTCTTCTTGTCTCTGTCCTTTGATGGCTCCTTCCTGCATACTTGCATTGAACTCGAACTGGAGATTTGGAGTTATAGTTTAGTTCTAGGTGTGGGCAGGCTGGAACCCAATGGGGTCTGGCAGTGCTTCGCACTTTTCAAAGCCTGACCATACCAATACGTTACTAAATAACGGTTTTAAACTGATAGAGCAACATGCATGTAATTTCATAACAGCACACAAAAATAATTGCCCTAATACATTTCTATCCAGAAAAAGTGCACCTTACACGGCACGGAAAAATTGTCTCTTTCGGACGGTGCAACACAGTTTTGCTAATGGGAGGCTCAGAGAGTTTAGATAATACTGAGTGTAAGCTTCCAGCATTTTACGATCCTCTGAACTGAACTAGAAATCTGAAAACACTGGTCTGCCAGTCACCAGGTAGTGCATTCCCCCTGACAGCTAACAGAAATGCGTGTCACAAAAACATATCTGTTTGGAATGTTTCTTATCGGGGCATCACTTAAGCACTGGCAGAAAGGGGAAGAAAGAAAACTCTGAATTATAAACAAAAGAATTTCAATAATCATGATCAAGGTTAGAAAAAACCGTGCTTGCAAAAATGCACAAAATATTTCCACAGACCCAGGAATTTATAAGATTTAGTTTAGAAACTTTCCTACAGGTTTAGAAACTTTCCTACAGTGGGCGATTTTTTTCCCTTCAGAAGTTTTGATACATCATCAGCCATATGCTTTAGTTTACTAGTTTATGCTGATTTCAGTGACATTTTTCTTCTCATGAGGAAAATCTAAGTGATCTACAATCTAAGTGATGTTTCAAAACAAATTTTCACTTTAAATGTATCGTATGTACGCACAAACCTCTGGAAGAAGATAGATTTTGAATTTGCCAAAACCTCTCCAGCAATACAGTGATGAATTGTAAATTTTGTACTGTAAAAAAATAAGTAGAATTCACAAGAGGAGAGGAAGAATATATGTGTTCAAATACAGGATACGATGCTATTAATGAAATTAAGTTATATTTACAAAAGCACAATATAGTATGTGGATCGGCATTAGGGTAACATTTGGGGAAATTCCAAAATAAGTAAATCTGCCGGGGATGCAGATGATAGCGCAGGTATCGAGAAGTGTTGGTGAGGGAACGTCCTGGCCATTTCATGAGTAACAAGTCTCCAAGAGGTTCCAATGAAAGATTCATAGAACTGAACTGCTCCTTGTTTGTCTGGTTTGGACCTGTGGAGGCTTTTCACTTCGTGGCTTCCGGCAAACTTGGTGCTGTTTCAAGCAATTTGCTATCCATGCTTTTGAGAATGAAGGAAAAAGGGGAAACTGTATTTTGACCCTGATTTATGAAATGACTTGCATTCTAATACATCAAGAGTGCATTCATTTTTTTCTTACCGTGAAAGCCAATTATGACATTTTTTGCAGGTATGTTCTTTTTGATGAGATTCAGCTACTGCCATCTATTGATACATATAGTGAAGGGTCACTATGTCACTATGAAAGCTCACATCTTCACTGTACCTTTTCTGACAGTACTGTAAAATATCAGGGGTGAGAAAAGGACACTGAAAGAATGCTTTTCCTTCCCAACAGTGAAGAAGAGTGACTTTGAGAAGTAAGAAACTATCAGTTTGAGAGTGGGGTAAAGGCATGAGCTGCTTTTACTTTAGAGGTAAATTTTCAATCAAGAATGCAACACCCACATATACGGGGTAGCGTGTCACTAAACTATTTATCTAACAGACACGTCTGAGATGTGGAGTTGTGTTATCCTCATTAGCTTGTATTTAGGTGAGTTGGCCAACATTCGGCTCTAACAGCAGCCCAGTCTCACCGGACTTGCTCATTCTCAAAGCCTTTGGAAAAGAGCCTGTTTCCAACCATCTGTGGAGGGAATGCACTGACCTGAATTACTTAGCTGAAATCAAGCCAGATTTTGTAAAGAACAAGACCAAAGAAGGAGATGCACTGAATCGGAATAAGCGGCGAGTTGTGACTTTCAGCAGAGCCCTGACTACGCGATAGGGAGCAGACAGTGAACTTGAGGAAGCTGCCACGATGGCTGAGGAAAGCAACTCAAGCAGAGCAACCTCATGGGAATGGAGGAGAACAATGAGAAGGGTCTGAGGAGGAATTTAGCAATTTCTTGTTATTGCATATCACAGCAAAATACTGCCATCTCTCAACAATTCTTTTGGTTTCTCTCCTGCCAAGCAGCAAAAGCAGTCATTACCTCCTCTATTCTAAGACCAAAGGTCTGACTGCTATACAACACACCTAAGGGCTTTCTGAATATTACTGCTCCCCCGTTCGCAAATGCGTAACAAGGCAATTGCCAGGCTTTCATGAACATTTCTTCTCTCACTGCCTCTTTCATCTTCAGCTGATCACAGAAAAATCAGAGGCCCTCCCTTCTGAAAACAAGCTTACTTTGTCTACAGAGAAATCTGCTTTATTAATTTGTTTTCGGCTGAGATACAAAATATCTATTGAATGCCTCCTGCATTTTGTCAACACCTTGCTAATTACTTAAACGATACAGTTTTCTTCTTTTTCTGGTTTTGGTTTTTTTTTTTTTAAATGAGACATGTTGGGGAGAGGGAAAGTCTGTCTTCAGTTATTCATTTCATTTATTCAAATCACAGCTTTCCAATCCAATACTGCAAGAAAAGTGATCCGGGGTAAATTTGGAAGTATGTTTCATTATGATCCCTTAAGTATAATGCAATTATAATCATGCCATGAATGACTAACAGTTGAGAAGCAATTATTTTATGACTAGGTGAATTTCTACCTCACAGCAAATATTTCTCACATTTTTGCATGCTAGCCTCTTCAGCTGCTGCTAAGAAGATTAGAGAGATTACAGAAGCATTTATAATCATGAAAGGAAACCACGAGCAATCTTATCCCTTAAGTATAATGCAATTATAATCATGCCATGAATGACTAACAGTTGAGAAGCAATTATTTTATGACTAGGTGAATTTCTACCTCACAGCAAATATTTCTCACATTTTTGCATGCTAGCCTCTTCAGCTGCTGCTAAGAAGATTAGAGAGATTACAGAAGCATTTATAATCATGAAAGGAAACCACGAGCAATCTTACTCTTGTTTGAGGAAGCTGAACTGGAGGAGTCGGGCCAGCTCTGTGTCCTGCAGCACAAGCTGGAAGGTGACGGAGACCCGAAGACTCACTGAGGCCACTGGACCAGGCCCTTCAGAGGTTGATCCCGTTATCCACGGTCAGGCTCTCCTGGATGAATGGAAGGTGGGAGGCTAATCGTAGCCTCCACCCGAGAGGCTGGGCTAGAAAGGCGGAAGCACACAACCCCACTGCAGTGCGGTTTAGCACAGAAGCATGATGGACAGAGAAAATGGAAGAGAATTAGCATTAACGAAGCAGTTAACTGCTCTCTAACAGAGTGCTAAAATGCACGGACATCCCAACGGTGCCAGGACTGTTACTCAGGAAATTACAACTACATACTCCCTACCAGGGATACAGAAGTCATAGGCATCATTAACCAGTTTGGATAAGTTTTTACTTATACTATTCCAGTATTTTGACAGCACAGAATGTACAGAGTTATCATGTTAGCCAACACCTTCTGCCGCTTTCTTGGGGTCCTGAATAGCTCTGTGGCAATGCCTGGGCTGCTCACCTGCCCCCCTACCCTCTCCCCTTTGAAAAACCCATCATTCGCATGCAAGCCATGGATGAAACTATGTGCATCATTCCCAGATATTGCAGCTCACACTAAAGCTGAAAGAGCAACAATCTGAGAAGTTCAGGGAGTGGTGCTTAGGGCTTGAGCCCAGGAATTAAATGCTAAGGGTGCTTTCAGGTTCCTGGGTTCCAGGTAGGAATTAAGATTATAAAGATGACCCAGCACTCAGCTCCTTGTCCTCAGTCTCTGCCTGGGTTACAGATCCCAAATCTCCAGGGTAGAATATAGAAATTGTAGCTGAAACACACATAAGCGATCCCTTCACCCATTTGAAGGGATTCTGCCCTTCCTCATTAGGACTGTGTAGTTTACCATCCATTCTCGGCCATGCCGCGTGAAAAAGAACAAAAGAAAATGTGCATTGCCAGTTGCTTCTTCACTAAAATATTATGCAAGAATAATAAGCCTTTTCAACTACAAAATGGAGCTCTACACATCTGTGGTGGAACTCCCTTTTTAAGGACTTTAAGCTCACCAGAAGCACGTCCCTCCTTTCGTTACTACTTTGTTCCCCTTTTAAAATAAAGTTACACTAGTTGCTATTGTAACAGTCTGCATACAATCTGCGGAGAATAAATACCCATGTAATGAGCCTGAAATGATATGGTAATTTCTTAACTCAAAATAATTACATGGCCATTTGTGCCCTCTAAAATAAGGTATTACTTATTCAGCCCAAACAAATTGCTATTTGCCCAGGTTTTGAACTCTGGTAAACAGTAGCACAGCACTCATCTGAATACTGAATCCTGAAACGATTTTATGTTATATGTTTACTCACACAGAAATGGAAACAAATATTTGTCAAGGCAACAAGCAGATTTTAGTACAACCGAGGGAAAAACAACAGAAAGCCCTTGAAAACCTAGCCAAGTCAGAGTGCTGCAAGGGCACCAGCTGGCTCAAAGTCACCTAGGTGCCCTTAAAACGTCTCACAAACTTGCAAATGGCAGATAAAAGAGAGGATTTGTTCGTTTTGGCTTGTGATTTGTGTCCGAGTTAATTGCCTATCTCCCTGCGTCACCTGAAGATACAGACGGGAAAGATGCCGCAGAGATGAAACGGAGGAAGGAAAGAGGGCAGATGGACATTCAAGCCATTGATTCCAGACAGCTTTCCTCCAGATCAACCAAATGGCTTTCGCTGGCTCTAACAGGGCCTGGAGAAGGTCTGGATTTCACGGCACTACTAAAAGATTTAAGCCACCTCATTCTAAGTAGCAGTAGAAGGCTTTTCACTAACTTGAAGGCTGTGAGCTAGTGCCGTGAACACTCGTGACTACTGACTTCTCGGTGGTGATTCTCTGCTTCCCCACACTGGAAGAATGACTGATAATGAAGGATTTGCAAGTGCAGTGATGCTGCTTTGTGGATGAAGGCAGAGCCCGTCAACACCCAGAGAGGAGATCAAATACTTCACAGCCAGACATGAACAGCCTCCATGCACTGAGTGCACTCAGCTGAGTGCACTGCTTTTCTTCTGTGATGATTGAATATTTGGGCTTGGAATGAAAACTAAATGCGTGCTTGCTTTTGTACTCCTGTATTGTACAGCTGCTCCTCGTTTACTTCTCTTGTCGTTTAAACAGATTAGATTGAGTTTTATATCTGTATTTATATTTTTGGATCATCTACTGTCTTCACTTACAGAAGTGGACCTGTATGCAAGATCTGGCATGCTGTTTCCTACTTCCACAAAAGAAAAAAAAAACCACAAAAAAAGAAAAGGGAATCAGCTGAAATCTGGTCCATCCCAATTTCATACATCTTGGGTGAGAAATAAAGTTCAGTAATCAATTTTTCCACTTAAAAAACTGGCAACCTGAAGAAGCAACATTTTCAGAGGCCTATAGATTACACAGAAGAAACAATACAGGCTGTTCTTGCAAATGTTTTCAACTTACAACAGAGTGATCCAAAACGTATGAGGAATCAACAGAATCGCTGCTTTGCATCCAGAGGCACCTCGGGTCTGCTGCTAACAAGAGTCCCCTGCTGTTCTAAACCTGTATGAAAAAAAACAATTGCTTATTTTATGCTAATTAAATGTCATTTTGAAAAGGTGAAACTTGGATGGCTGAAGTGGCAGCATTCATTTTTACGCACAACTTCCAACTTTAGTTTCAGCATTACATATCTCTTAATCTGTTTGTATATTATAGTGAGGCTATTCCGATATTTTCACTCGGCGTTTTTGCTGCAGAAAAACCAGCACTGCACTCTTTGCTCCATTTGCTGAAGATGTTAAAGGCGTAATTTGGAAAACTTAACCTTACAGAGGAACTGCAACTTCTTATAGCGTTGATAGAGTGAGGGTTAAAATCCCTCAACACTATGTTTGATTGTTTGAAAATAAGCTGCACGTAGCAGGACAAGATAACACTCTGCGCTATACCATTTCATTAGTTAGTTAATGTTTTCCCAGAAACCACAGGTTTTTTCTCTCCTTATTTGTATTTCTTACAGTCGAGGAAGTCGATGACATGCCGAGAAAGGTTGTCTTCCTGGAAGCAGTTTTCTGGTTGTTTTATCTGAGGTTGTGTCAAGAGGCTTGACGTGTCTGATACATCTCTCCCATAGCAAAGTGGCTTTAGGCTGCTCTGTGCTCTTTCATGTCAGGTCAGTTTTACTCAGCCTCGGATTTTTGCTAAGGTAGCCTTGCCGTTCTGCACACCAGGAGTGGTTTAGGGTTTTGTGATGCTAAAGAGCTTGCATATTTTCATGAGAACATTGCCAAGGCCCTAAGCTAAGCTCTCTACAGTTGTCTATGCAGATTCTTAAAAGCAACACAAGAGAAAGTGGAAAAACAACAACAAGAGGTTTTGGACCATTTTTCAGTTGACAGCATTTCCTTTTTGGTTTGGCACAGACGATACTGAGTGAGGTAGCTTGTGATAGCACAATAATAAATAGCCCCACTGTTACTACTTGTAAACAACAGAGAAAATTGCCTGTAACTTATCTGTTCCATCCCACATATTTTAAAGTACAACTGATGAGAAGTTTTAACACCTTTGGCTGCCTACAACGTGCTGTTCCTTCCAGCTCTAACAGGCTTCAGTATTCAACACCCCGGTACCAGCAGCAGCGCACGCAGGCACTGTTGCCCATTTTGAGTGATGATGTCCAGATTATCTTAAACAGATCAGTTAAAACTGTGGCTGCTATTCTAATGTCATTGTCACCAGATCCACTCCAATGAATTTATTTACCCATCTCAATGACATTGCTTGTTTCAGCCTGTTTGGTTTTAGTTCAGCCCTGAGCTGTTCCGTACTAATTTGTTTAAGTTTATGACATTACACGTTGTTGACTAATAGCTTCATTTTGCCAAGTTTCCATTTATTACTGTCACTATTACAGCTGGATTTGAATTTTGTAACTTGCCTATACTAGCCTGAATGTTATTTCATTGACATTTAACACTGATCCTGAGGGCTCCTCTTTGACTGTTTGTCACCTAAAGATCAAATACTTTTGCTGGTGGCTTTTAAAATCAATTATAATCTTGCAGGTTTTGGCTGAGAGGATAACCCAAAGCAAAAGGTAGTGAGTCTTAAGAGAAAGAGTTTCCTAATGCATTAAATAAGATCGATTTTCTATGTGTAGAAACAAAAGGTCTGCTAAAGCAAAAAAAAAAAAAAAAAAAAC
>NW_010417890.1:15946-17993 GCF_000710305.1 Buceros rhinoceros silvestris | reverse complement strand
GTTGCTAAAAAAAAAAAAAAAAAAAAAAAACAACTCCCCCCACAAAACCCCCTCATCCCAGAGTAAAATCTTTTCTACCACACCTGGAAAATGTGCATAAATCTGTATTGCAGTTGCTGAATTTTAGGATCTGGGCTAAAAGAGAACAATACGACAAATGGTGAGGGGGGTTCTGTTGCGAAACCTGTGCACAAGTCGTCTTAAAGACAACCTCTCCTCTTCCTTTAGGTGCTTCAGTTTTCCCTGTGACACACTCTGATCTTTGGTTCGATTAATAAAAAGCAAGCGTCACAAAACAGCCCAGGGTGGGAAGGTCCTCAAAAGATCAGCTGGTACAACTTTGTGGAAAAGGTTGCCTAGATGAGATTACCTAGCAGCTTGCCTAGCCAAGTCTTGACAAGCTCCAGTGACAGAGACTCCAGCACACCCCTGGGGAAATGGTTCAAATGATTATTCTGACCGTAAAAAAATTTATTTCTTATATAAAGAAGAAACCTTTCCCAGTGCAACTTGAACTTGTTGGCCCTTGTCCTCACCACGTGGCTCCTTCTGAAGAGAAAGCCTCCCTCCTCTTTTCAGCCACCCTTTAAGTACTGAAAAACTGAGTCACCTGAGTCATAGGGCAGATTCTCCAGCCTTTCTGTCATCGCCGCGGCCCTTGTTTGGACCCTTTCCAGTCTGCCTGTCTCTCTTCTGAATTGTGGGGACTAGAATCGGACACAGTACCCCAGGTGCCACCTGATAAATGCTGAATAGAGTGCGATGATCACACCTCTATCTCTGCTAGTAAAAAAAAAAGTTAAATAAATTCCTTTAACTTAGTATTGCAAAAATATGTTTTCAAAATTAAATTAAACTACAATTTATCCTTTCCACAGCAATATTCCTCTCTGCTTTCCAATAGTCATAGTTTCATTAACTGAATGTGAACAAAATCGCCAAGTTCAACAAAAAAATTGAGCCAAACTGAAGTACTGCGCTATGCGATTTTTGCATCGGCAGATAAATGCCATCACTTTCAGAGTCATTCCTTATCTTTGTAAATGACAAATACAGATCAATGGAATCCTCAAAAAAAAAAAAAAAAACCAAACCCACATCACCAAACAGTAATTTAATGCAACAAGCAAATGTTTTCTTGAAAATACTCTTTCATGCTATGAAGAATAAATCTTCTTCAAACTCCCAGCAAGCATATACATTTGCCTCACACTTTGAATTAGGTTGAAAAACATTTTAAGGTACTGAATTTGAAAACTGTTGTGGATAAGCAGGAGAGTCACTAAAAGGAGATTAAAAACAAATATATTTCAAAAGTTCATTTTAACAACATACTGAAGAATCATAGAAGATAGACATAAAAATGTAAGGAATTTTCTCAAGCAATTCTTGCTGTTACTTGATGGATAATAGAGAAGAAGCTGGGGGAAAGAGAGAGCCAGAAAGTAGAAACGTGACAGAGAAGCAGCTCTGGGGAAGATGGAAGAACTGCAAATAGAAAAGTCGTAGACGTAGTTAAGGAGAAGACCAGATGGGCTGGCAGGAGAAGCTGCTTAGGGAAGCCTGAGATGATAGAATTGCTCCTCTGGTCAGCACGCCTGAGCCCGGAGCTGCAGGACTGCCCTTTACTTGTCTTTCAAGGCTGCAGACTGCTACACGTATCTTCTCCACAGCCCTTCCGCTTTTCGGTTTCTCCTTCCCACAGTTGAGATTCTTCTCATTAATGAGAAAGTCATTACAGGAGCATTCCTGTGGTTCCTGAGAAACGGAGGGTGACCTTTTCAGATGCATGTATTGACGCAGAATTCAATTTCAGAACCATTAGAAAACGATTTTACCTTAAAATTACATCTGGAAATATTTTCCTAATGCCAAATTTTTCTTCAGAAAATTGGGTCTTGGTTCTGTTATAAACAAATTGGAACAACACATTTTGCTTAAAAATCAATTCTTTTCAACTGCATTTTCTTCGAATACTGCCTTCTGGGAATTTGGACATTTTTAGTACAAGTGAGCAAGAATTTCAAGTTGCTGCAGATGATTTAGT
>NW_010417890.1:0-15843 GCF_000710305.1 Buceros rhinoceros silvestris | reverse complement strand
TAGGTCATTACCCAGCTACATGTATTGCGATTACTTCATCCTGGAAGGAGAATTTCTCAGGCCCACAGAGAAAACTGGAGGCCAGGCAATAGTGGCAATAGAAAGGCTGATCAGCTCATGAACGTGAGAAAACGAACCACTGCAGTTTCAGGGTTGGAATGTTTATGTCAATCAAAAACGCCAAAACAAAATACGTCAACATTTCCACGTGAGTGTTCTTTGAAATCTCCATGTTCTGAAGGCAGGTGTTAAAACTTCAACTTCTGTTGAAATACAAGCAAACACTGGAATATCCTTCCGGAGGAAAATGTGCACTTTCCTCTCACTCATCTACTTGCCTCAGTCCCCGTTTTCAATACACAGCCGAAATAATGGGAGCCCTAGCAGTGAGGTGAGTGGGTAAAGAGAGATAATCTGAGCTCCACAGTAAAGGTTCGTATGAAAGACACGAGTCTAGGGAACCTACCAGTGCAATGAAAATTTTATTTAGGGTAGAATCTTTGTAATTGAAATCTAAACGCAAATAAACACATATATAATGTAACTGCTCATGCACGTACAAGATGCTAAAAGCAAAATCACAAAGATGTCCTGTTGTCAGAGCTCAGCATTAATTTACTTTCCAATTCCAGTCAATTTGTTATCACAAAGGCCCTCAATTAAAATGTTTTATTTGATACAGGGTGAGTTAAAACAATCTTTTTATTCTGATGATAGAGATGCACTTAGCTGCATATAAAATAGTGATTTAATGGGTACTTAATGGTCTGAAGCTTTACATGAGCAAATCATAAATTAAAGCTTTCGCAGCCTTTTACGCTTTCCCATTTGGATGCTAAAAAAACAATTTGCATTCATTACGTGGGGCTGATATACAGTATCTTGCCTCCCAATGACATTCCGCTGCATCACAATATTTGCCCCCACAGTATGCCTGACGCCGTTACCTTTCAAAGAGCTTTTACTTCAAGGTCTGGTTCACAATCCTGCCTTGTCAAAGGTGGACGGAATGGTTTCAAAATTCTCCAGGCAGCTTCGAATTTGTTGTAACATGCAGACTCTGAGCGATCGCTGACAATAAATCCATGTCTTTGTCTTCAGTTCATAATTTCAACCCAGGCAGTCAGGGAGGATTTTCAAAACCCTGTACGAAAACTGCGCAGAATAAGGGAATAATCAGTTTGCATAGGCCAGGTTCTTTCAGTGATACTATCTGAAAGAAATTCCTTCCCAAAAATAAACCTAAAAAAAAAAAAAAAAAAAGAGAATTCTTTGGTTTTCCCTAAATATTTTATCAGTGTCCAAGAATCCCAAAGTGCTTTGCTGTAGGTCTTTCACACCTAAATATTCGCTGTATGGAACCCAGCAGTCCGAAACCACACTGCCTTCATGCCACAGAAGACAAACCAGGGGAAATATTACAAACCCCCAACCTATAGAAACCGAAGCAGCAATTTCCGTAAGTTCCTAAACACAGCCATACCTATATTCTCGAGCAAACTCAAACATCTGCTTAGACTCTACTCCAGTATCTGCCACGTGGCAGTTTATGTCCCGGTCCTTCTTGCCAGGGGAGGAAAGGCAACTCCTAGGGGTGCCTTTAAAGCAGCAGGGCCTGAGAAAGAGGAGCTTGGTTGGTTGGTTGGTTGGGGTTTTATAACCTGTAATAACCTGTAAGGCTCCCTTGTCCTTTTTCTCTTCAGGATGCTCTGTCGGAGTGAATCAGATTTGCCTTGTCGAGGTGCCTCCTTTACACACCGGCGAGTATCGCTGTTTGACTCGTGTACATTAGTCGCTCTCCTCTTGCCGAGTCTCTGCGATTACCAATACATCCGTAATTTGACAATTGGGGAAAAAACTGTAAAATGCACACAGATGCACGTATAGGTATTTATGTGAGTATTTAAAGACTCTCTTTGAGTTAGAAATATTCTTTTTTATACGAATGAAGTATTTACCTAAATAAAAAATTTCTAGAAAGAATTATTCAAAGCTAAAAAAAACCCTGGTGTTTTCTTTCGTAACATATTTTGAAGTTCTAAAATAGAATTTGTTCCTTTTTTTTTTTAAACAAGTGATTCAATTAATTCTACAAGCTATGTAAAGAATTTTAATACTACTACCAAAAAAACCCCCAACAAATTCAAACAATTTTAATTAATTTCCTGGGTTTTTTCCACTTCTGAATTCCCTCTGAACGCTGTGTGTTGTTACCTTTCCCTTTACTACCACTGCCTGCCAACAAGGCATTTTCAGATGGTCCCGGTGGTGCCACAGGAACGGGCACTGTCTATTCGCTGATCCATCCTGTGGTGTGTCTGCGCTTTTCCCGCTGCACTGCATCGTTAGCGCTTACCTCATTTCTACAGGCACTGGCATCTCTAGGTCATTTCAGTCATTTCTGCCTTCTGTGCAGTTTCCTCCCATTAAGGATCCGGGTTTGCAATAATTCTCTCCTGACCAATTAGTTTTGGAAGCACCATATTGCATTTCCTTTTGTTCTCTCTCTCACGGCCATTCTCCGCTTCTTCCATACTGCAAGCCCAACAAGATTATGTAACGCCAGTGTTTGTATCTCAGATGGTATCTGAGAGCTTACATCCTCGTATTTATATATTGTGACTGCTCTCATCAGTTAATGATTCCCCCTCAAGTATTATAGGATGTTTTTTCAAAACTTTGTATTTTTTGAATTAAAAATTCCTTTTAATATTATCTAAATTAGTATGTGAATCTTCTGTCACAAAAAATTGCTTATATATGGAAAAGAGATGTGAAATTAAGAAATGCATAGAATAATTTAAATTATATTTCTCAATGAATTGTGTCTTTCCAAAGCAGATTTCTCTTTCATTAATACGTGTGATATAGCCAAATACGCTCTGACTCTTTCATCTGCTTCAGGAGAGTATTTATTTTAATAAAGCAAAAATCACCTTTTTAAGTTTTCATGAGATGCCCACGCTGTGTCCAGCTGCCTATGAGATTGCCGTACAGGATGCCCTGTAAACAGACAGCATGAGCAAACAAATAGAAAGCACTCTCCACTTTTCAGGGGAGAAAAAAAAAAAAAAAAAAAGCATCTTTTGCACTCTGTAAATCTACCAAGATGGACTATTGAACTGAATGCAGTTTCAGGGGAAAAAAAAAAAAAAAAAAAAAAAGCATCTTCTGCACTCTGTAAATCTACCAAGATGGACAGTTGATTAAAAAAAAATTATGAAAAACAAACAAACAAAAACCCAACACAACTTCTAAACCATTATTAGACCTCCAGAAATTCATCTGTTCACACTCTTCATACTTCTGCCATCTTTCTGGGACTGTGGGAGAAAGAAAGGATTGAGAATTCTACGTTGCAAAAAAATCACACGTCCTCAACTTTGTTCATGGAAGTTAACTATAAACAGTCTATTAAATATTCTGGCTAATATTCATGCAGTTCTGCTGAATTTATAGATCAGAAATACTGGAACAGACTTAGAGATGCGACAGTCTGAACTGTAACTGAGGTGTTAACACACGCGATGGTTTTCTGCAGAGGTTACAGCGTAACAAACCTCTCATGGTGTGGAAGGCTGCCTGCGGTGTTCGTGGCTTGCAGCTCCATCGCCAGCCGGGTTTCCATCGACCTGCTCTGCCCTTAATCCCTTCTACCCGTATCGTTGCTCCTTGCCTCCGCGTTTGGGTTATCTCACGATCCCACGGGTTGTATGAAGACTTGTTCTAAAGCACTGGGCCATCTAAAAGGAGTTCAGAGTCTCTGGTGTACGGAAGTATTGTAATTCTCACAGTAAACGACCCTGAGAGTGTGTAGTGCCCCAGTGACTGAGACAAGCCGGAGGCCAGTTAACACGCAAACAGTCGCGTTTATTGATTTACAGGAAAATGACGTGAACAGTCTCACTGATTCATTTTACACACTACATATTACTGTTTGGAACAGCTGAAAAGGACCATTTTTACCTCTCAAGTTGCTCATGAGCTGCTAGAAAACCCCACTTAAATAAGTCTTACCTTAACTTTAGAGCAGGGTCTTTCCAAAAGGAATGGGCATGCAACCCTCAAAGACACCCGACTTGTCAGACTTCACCTCAGGACTCAGATCATGCCTGGGAAACCCTTCCTGGTTCCACAAGCCAGATGCAAACTGCAAAATCCTGGCGCCAGTAGTATTTGGGGAAGGAATTCTAGAAACCCAGAAAGCTTTGTGCGAGAGAGCCTTTTCATTTGACTCGTCGGTATTACTACGTAATTGTAAGTTTTCCGTCAAATGCTCTTTCATGCAAAGAAATTTGAGTTTGAATTGGAATTTTCTGCTAGACATTGACCCAAAACAGGAACTCAGATTTTCTAAGAAGGTTTCAGACACAAGAAGGGTAAAAAGCCAATGAATACCTTTAAAACTGTCCAGGAATAATTAATATAAACATAAAAAAGAAAGAGCAAAATGTTCTAATGTAAAATTCTGACCAAGATCTGTATCTACCACATGTTGGGTTTGCAAGCAGGTCTTGAACTGCAGAGAACACTAAATGCCTTTCAGCTCTTATCTAGCTATGTGAAAAGAAAAAAAAAATTCATGTCTTAATCCTTTATTATGTCAATATTCTATATTTCTGAAATATAGTAGTATATAATACAGCCCATCAAAATGTTATTTTGATATTTATGTTACCATCAAAGCTCTACTAATCAATGAAAAGAATTATCAGTGATAAGAATACTCATTTTTCCACGTATTGAAGACATTGCTGAGCACAGATTATAGCGTAGTGGTGCGTACATTATACTATCACAGATTTCTACAACACTAGGCAAACTTACGAACACGATAATTTTCACAGGCTATTTTTAATATTTACTTTGTCACCTATAACTTGCAATTGGGGTATTTCATTAAATGCAAAGCATCAAGAAACTGCCTGCACAGGCATATGTGAGACATACGTACCTAAATCATTATCAATATTCATATTCTCAATTTTTACATTATCAATGTTTTACATTTACAGTACAAGAGAGAAGCAAGATGCCCTCTACTAGTCACACCCTTTTTTATTGTCCAACAGTGACAAAAATGCATCGACAGCATCATTCACAACAATGTGTTGCTCACCCCGACAGAAGAACACGCTTAGGTGGATTCCTTCCCCCTCACCCTGGGACAATGGAAGTTTCACGGAGACAGACAAGTCACCCAACTCGCTGACCTAGGTTAGGAAGAGCAGCAGCCTAGGACAGAGAACCGCAGAGCAAGCTTACTTCCCACTCTTACCCTTGCTACACAAGGCCATCCCACCCCAGACACTTTAAATTTGGTTCAAAAGGCTGATATGGAAAACTTACCCCGTTCTGCGTCCTATTCCATGTTACACATGATGTTATCATCATTATTTTCCAAGGGAAAAAACATCTGAGCAAACATTAATGAGTTCATAAAAAGTATATGAAAGTCAACAGTTTTCCTAAGTATTAGCAAGGATCGATCCATGTATTTACAAAGTTCTGGTATTTCTGTGCTGCTGTATTGTCAGGAGCACAATTGTTCTTACAGAACTCTAAAATCTGCTCTCAGAGCAAAAGAGACAACACACAAAGCATCCAGCAAGAGAGGCACTACGCTGGGTTTGATTCATCTGGGGATTTGTACAACCAGATACCGTATCTGGGATCAGACTGAGCAGCACCTCCTTGAAGAAGCCTGTACGGTGTGCACTTTCATTCTCCTCTTGGAGCAATATAAAACGGCATCTGACAAGCATTAGATTCCATTTTTCACAAATATTATTGATGGCTGCTCCCTTGAATGATCACTCCCCGAGAACCTTGAGTGAATGAAAATGACTTGCAGAAAAGTCATGGCTGAAATTTTTCATAAAGCTGACACAAACCAGGTCCTTAGCAGCGAAAAGACATTTAATAGAAACTGTAGGAATATTTCTTTTCTCACAAGATGCTGCAAGTCCTTGTACACAAGCAGAGACTGCTGAAGCTCGGGCAGTCTGCACCACCGGTGCCCGGAGCCTTTGGCACCAGCTCAGCAAGAACTTTGCTGTCCGGTAACGCGCTGACCTGTTTGTTTGACTGTCGGGGGCACTCCCTACATTTCACCTTAGGGTAAAAATAAGTTTGCCTTTTGTCTTTGAAGACAGTTGCAAAACTCCATGTATAAAAGCATTTCCAAGGAATCACTATTAAATACATGATTTTTAAAATGCGAGGTATCCTTTTGTTTTTCCATTCAGGGGATGGTAACATTCATTTCAAATCTAACAATGAAAAATCACAATTCTCAGATTTCATGACATATTTTCCTATGACCAACACCACCACCAAAATCCTTGCTTAGTAGTAATGTAACTCGTTACCAGTATTTCACAAAAGTGGCCATATTCCTCTCCAGAAAACAGAAGTAAAACAGGGTATTACCTTTTTTTTTTTCTCTGAGAGCTACAAGTTTTAACCACATACTTAAGTCAGGTCTAAAGCTTAAACATCCATTACAAAAAGTGGGCTTTTTTTGATTCAACATCAATTCCTTGATGCTTCCAAAGCCAAAATGCTAGCAAGAAGTTGCTTACAGGAAATGATTTTTAGCTTTCCCAGGGAGCAAGTTAATTGCCTTCACACTTTAAAAATTAATGGGAAATGTGCAAGGTTATTTTGGACCCTGCTGCTGCCTGCATAAATGCTCTACAATCGGTGGCGGCCACAGGCAGCAGCATACTGTATCGTGCGGAGCCAAGGCTTTGCAGTTACAAGCAATTACACATTCCTGCCCACTTTGCACCTGTGATAATACCATTTCCAAAGCTATTAAACACACATCTGTGTCCAGAGGGAGTCGTGCTCGCTTGGATATGATGGATGAGCGCCAAAGTCTTGATTTTTTAACTCGCTGGTTGACAGTGATATTCTAAGTAGCTATTTCTTGCACCCATACCTGTTCACACGGATTGGTTTCCTCAAGCTGAACTCAGTAAGGCTTTACTGGCCTGAAAATACTCTCATGAGTAATGCCAAAATTAATCCTTAACATCCAGATTCTCATAGGTATCAAGGGTGGGAGTCCCACCTGAGAACGCAACACACTTTTCTGATTAGTCTTCAGAGGACATACCCAGGTGGACTTTTAATTATCCATACCTGCATCCGAGACCAAAATACATGACGGCCATAGTGTAACATTGCTTTCCTTTCTCTTCATCTGGAAGGAATAATCACGTTTACTTTGTAAGCTTTACCTTGGATTTTCCAGTCCTAAGCTTATCTTTCTGAATTTCTCTTGACTGGGCTGAAATTTCAGGGTATGGTGTTTGAAGGAGCTACTCCTGCCCTGTCAGTCTGCCAAGGCCATACACAGAGAGCAGAAACAAAAAGTCAATCCTCGTGGAGGTTATGTCCCCTTCTCCCACCTCTACCTCTGGATTTTTGCTGTTACTTATTTCAGATTTATTCATCCAAATGTTTTCTTGACTTAAATGAAACTGGCTGCTTCACAACCTCCTGCCTGCTAAGTGAAATTCCCTAACAGTCAGGAGACAAATACTCTGTTCTACTACCTCATCCCATGTTTTTACCTTTTGTTTCTCTACTTTTCCTCATCTTTTTAAGTATTTCAGCAGCCTCTCTAGCTAGGTTTGTACTTTCTGTCCACTTCATACCAGACGGAATACTTTGGCTGTGTTTTATATGCAAAATAGATAAACATCACTTGGAGGCAGTATTTCCAGTTGACCCTTACATGAAATTGTTTATTAAAAAAAAAATTATAGAAAACATGTGATCTATCACGACAATACTATTTGCTAATGCAGGACAAATTCATTAGTACTTTTTGCTTGGAGCAGTTTTCAAATACAACGGGAAGAACTGGAATGCCGTGGCTACGTCTTACCACACCGCTCTCCGACCAAAGCACTTCACGCCAATCACATCAGAAATCTGCACCGCAGCTCTCAGCCTGGGAGAATTTTCACCTACCATCACACTGCAGCTCTTCTACTTCTTTTTCAAAACTTAAATATCCGCCAAAACCAGATCAGCAACCTGAAGTTCTTAGTTTAAGAGGGACAGCAACAGCAGTTGCTTCCTACAAAAGTCTGGGAAGTTTGCCACTTCATTTCTTGAATTTTTTGTTTTTCACATCTGAAAATTGAACGCTTCAGTTATACCAAAAATAATAACATTCTAGATGACAAAATAATTCTACTGAAGGTTTGTCTTTCTTCAGTGAAATAGAAAATAACAGAAACCAGGTATTAAGACTTGTATTTTCCTCCCGTGAAGTGGAAAAGAATAACAAGCAGCACTCTCGCTGATTCATACTTAATTAAAATGCTTTAGGTTTTGAATTTAGAAGCCAAAGAAATAAATCACTTCTGAGTAGCACTAAATAGCAGCAAAAGAAATGTTATGGTACCCTTAATTCTCCAATATCAGCCATCCTGATTATTTTCTTTTTGCATATATTTTTAAATCATAGCTGTAAGTTTTGACATCACGCAAATACGTGGAGAATTTTGAAAAACAGAACTTTTTTGCATATACATTCATTCCATCGTTTATGTTTCACCTTCCAAACCTCGCTTCTGTTTCTTCCAAGGGTACCGACTGCGGCACGTGTGCCTGCATACCCACAGAGACGGGACTTTGCGTTGACCAGGTCTGTACAAAACAGCGGGGCGTGCCAAAGGTCGAGTATTTCTCATCAGGTTCCGCCTCTGCTATCAAACTGGAGATTTATGGCTAAAATTGAGAAAATTATGTGACCTTGAACTAGAGCTCCTTACATTGAAAATATTACTCGATTCAGCCCTATTTTACATGTTATTTACTTAAGCGTACATTTTAACTTCTAAACACGTAACTTTACCCGTCTTTCGAGGGAGAGGGAAAACCAGAAACATGATGACTAAAGCTGAAACTTCCAGGACGTTGTCATCCATTTGGAGACGGGTCCTAGACACTCTGGCCTAAGGTGTTTTGGTTTTTTTTAAGGCTTTCACAGTTGCATAGAGGTGCTTGTAGACACTTAGGTAGTCAAAGGCTCTTCTTATCAAATGCAGTGGGAGGCTGGCAATCCTCCTGCTGAGGTGCTTACTCCCATAACATGGTGAGCCATGCTGAAAAAATCTCAATGGCCCATAGCTGCTTTGGGAAGCAAATGTTCTGGTTTGATTAATGACAGTGCACACCTTAGAAAAATAAAAACAAAGACAGGATTCCTGTGCTGCCGTTGCAAGGCACTTTAGATTCACTTACCTGCATACGGCAATACTACATGGCACGGCCACGTATGAGGGGAGAAAGACCAGGAAATAGAGTGTTTGCTTATAAGAGACTGGCTCAACCCAAAATCTCAGCCATAAACACTTAAATGCTGCCAAACGGCCTCAGAGTGGGACACTAGTAGTAGTTTGGTTCCAAACTCTGACTGCAGCCAGGGAGGATGTTTGACCTCTCAGCAGTGATGCGGTACCGACCTGCCCAGGCACCAGGGGCTGACCTCAGGTCACGGCTGCTGCCAAGCCCCCGGCAGCAGTGGCTTCCAGGGGAGCACTGGATCAGGCACTGCGGTGAAAAGCTCCTGAGCTGCGGCAGGGCCCTGTGAGCCATCCAGTCCACCGGCCCACGGTTTCTCCGAAACAGGAGGAAAAGCACACGCTATTAAAACTCGTGCGTATACGGGAAGTGCCTGGCTGGAAAATTAAAAATGTATGATGCTGCATTCTCCAGAAGACTTGAAAATAAAGTGTTGTAATAATGAAATATTAATTTTTAAAGTAGAGAACTTCAACCTCAGAACATAATATATCACACTGGAGTTCAGTCACTAACAATTACTGTTCTGTGCTTTTGAACTAAATGTGCTGATGTACAAAAGGGACTTTATTTTTAATTCCCCATATCCAAACCCAAATTAATTTTAATTAAACTTTGATTTGCCTATGAAAAAAGCTAATTTTGTAACTGTTACTGTTCCCCTTGAGTGCAAAATTTACTTACTGTTTAAAGTATGTTCAAACAGTTACACTCACAGAAATGTTTAAAGTAAAACAGAAAAGATATTAGGGCCAGTTTCTTCTGCGAGATCTTCAGGTGCAGTTGTACTTATGTAGCATTCGTAGGACTTCACAAGGTGCCTGCTCTCCTGTATTTGCTCTCTCTCAACCCTGGATGATACAGTTTTATATATAGCAAAAGCTATGGAAGGAGAGGCAGAGCACAGAACTCTGGATGTGGAAGCTGGAGCCATCTCTCTTACTTTTCTGTGTATGGGCCAGTGCCTCAGCTCACGCAGACAGAAGAAATTAATCCAGACTATCCTCAGAACTAGTATCAAGATTTGGTTTTAACATGAGAGGATTAATTAAATAACTTTATGTTTCAGACTTTCCTCAGCAGTACGATTCCTCACAGGTTTCCACCTCCCAGCAACAGGCAATGAGAGGATAAGACAAAGGCAACTGCTGTGGCCACCCAAAACACAGCCTGTAACAGTAGTGAAGAGCTAATTCAGAGTGGGATGGTGAGCATGGGAACCGAGGAACGGGGTGTTTGTCTTAGAAGACTATTTTACAGAATATGAAATGAATGGAAAAGAAAAACCTCCAAATGATTTGGTAGTTTAGCCAACAGATTTGACAAGTGCATGGAAATTCCACAGCAACTTGCACAGCAACTAGTGCATCTTGTGGCTCTCAGTAACAACACGTGGCTTAGGGACATCAAATACGATTTTGCTGAGCTGGGTTTCTAGAGGAGCTCAAGAGGAAAAAAACCCCATCTCATACCAAACCAGTAGGTATGAAAACCCAGTAAAGCGAGGCTGTGAGGAAAGTGAGCAGCACATTAGCAGCAGAATGATAGTCTCAGGACATTACCTATTACAGAAGGTGGAAAATTTGGGTGATGAGGAAGCTATACCCACCAAGATAGAAAGTGGCAAAAGTGATGAGGCTAGTGTAGAATAGCCATAGGGTTAGACAAAACAGGGTAAGGTTTGGAGAGACAGATACAGCCCGGCTCATCATCATCACAGAGGAAAAGCGGATGTATAAAAAAACCCAAAAATCGAAATGTCAGCAATATGCAACCCCGAAACAAACAAAAGCAGAAGGGGAATACAGAGAATACCTCAGATGCAGCCTTTTGGAAGGTAATAGCTGTTGTTAGAACTGTCAGCTATAAACCAGTCAAAAGACAGATGCACTTGAAATGTCTTGTCCAATAAAGATCCCAAATGTCACTCAAATTGATCAGACTATTTATTACAGAATTTGTAATGGCAACAAGAAAGAAGTATAGAATGATATAACGCAGACAGATGGACTCGTTGCTACACATGTCATTTAATATCAATCAGTGACTAGAATTTAACAACACAGTTGCTGCTTTAATAGTCTGAACAAGCTTAAAAACATTCAAAGCATTAGATGGTAGGTGATAATTGAAATGCAAGACACACGGCTTCAAAAAGTGCAATAGTCTCCTGATAACATCTAGTATAATTTATTTATGAAAAAAATAGACCTCACTCATTTTTTGCAGAATTAAGGTTGTTTCACTACCAGCATCCAACTCAAGACGAACTGAACATTGGCATTGTATCAATAAGTGTTTCTGCTTTTTCCTCACCTAACTCTGTTCCCTTGCCTTCTGCGCACGCTCCTGGCAAGATACCTAATGGAAGGTGGCCAGAACGACTGCCAGCGGTACAGACAGAGCGAGCCCTTCGAGAGAACACACCGAGCTGCTGCGGATATCCCAGCTACCGCTGGTCTTCCCAAGCACCAGCTACCACATTACTGTCTTTCCATTTGGGTAACCTACAAGTTATTTTTCAAAGTAACTCAAGTTGAGCGGCGCTGTGTATTATATTTATATATAACATTTGTAGGAGAAATTCACTAAACAGTATTTATTATTCTGAAAAAGACCAGAGACCCCTTCTCATTCCCTCCATTGACACAGTCCTTCACCCAGTTTAGAGCTGCCAGCTCCAGGGAGTACTACTTTTTGTCGTTTCCAAAGAGGTATCTGTAAGCCAAGTTATATGTGTAAAAGTATTTTTCTAGGGAAAAAAAAAGGGCAGAGAATATTCAGAAAAAAGAATACAATGACCTCTGCATACATTTAATTTCTAGACTATTCTAAAAAACAGAAATCTAAATAAGAATGTCCACTTTTTACTGGAAGTTATGAAGAAAAATATACTCTTACATGATATATTCTGGAAATCGCATTTGGCAATTGAATCAGAGCCCAGATTTCCCTGAACAGCTTGTATTTTCACAAAAGTCCTGTGGCAGATATTCTGACTAATTTAGTGGAGAAACGAAAGATATTTTGGTGTCCAAAGACACCCAAACTTACACTGCTTTGCAAAGTCCAGCTTTGCAAAGTCCAGCTCTATTCACTATGTTAGTCTCACGATTTAAGATTCCTGGTTCATATTTACATTAGTCTTCCAACTTCCCAGGTACAAGAGTAGGAAATATCATGAATATACCATGATTATGAAATTAATTGCATAAATAACAAAACATGAATATCAACCACTCCTTCACTTTGGGTCACACTAACGTTTTCTTAGCACTAACCTGAGTCACGTTTTTTGTGCGTGTGTGTGAGAGAGAGAGAGAGGGAGAGAGAGAATACCCCATTAAAAAAGAGAAGAGTCGTCCTTGTCCCACGCGGCTTCTTCCCTCAGCATTCACAGCCTTTCAGTGAAGGCTTTCAGCAATGTTTTTATACTAATACTCTGAAGAACTAAAAAGCAGAAAACAAAGAGGTTCAATCACATACTTCAGTGGAATGCTTGAGAAAAAAATTTAAATCCTCCATAATTTTCCATGAGAAGCTGTTTTTGTTACTGTACTGACGCTATCAGAACATTCAACTTTTGCAATCTCCCTAAAAATCACGTAATCGGCTGAATTCTGTGTACACAGCCAAGTCTGCCTGACAGACACACTAACCTGATGCCTGTCTTTGAAAAATGGGGAGGGATTACAGACACACTTATACACGGAAACCTTCACTTTCACATAAACTGAGGATCTAGCCTTCTTCTTCAAGCCCAGTTTCTTAGCAACCATGGAAAGTTTCTTCTCCCTCAAATTTTTAGAAAATAAGGCCCAGTTGTTTAACAAGAGATTTAAAGCTTTCAGCTGTGGGTTTTTTTAATAGCTGGGACTCAGAAACAGAAATCTTAAGGAGAAAACCATACTCCCCCTGAGGATGCCTCACTCATTTCAGAAGGCAGGTTTCCCGGCTGACACCTTTCCCATTTCTTTTTCTTTTAAAGCCAATATTGATCACGATTGACTGCTGTTTCCCTGACTCTTCCCAGCTCTTCCCCTGAGCACGAAAGGTGCTGAACGTGTTCATGGGCTTCAGTTGTGCCTCCTCTGAAGAGGATCATCTCACGAATACTTAGGAGAAATGACAAACGACGTTCATAATACGCCATGTCACCGCAGCACTAATCAAATTAGACTTACTGCCTTTGCAATCACAAGTGGGTCTTCACGTTTTATATCCGAACACAATTTGAGTCAAGTTAGCTTGCCAGAACATCGCTCCCATCCTCATAAAAGTATACGACAGCTGTAACAAGCATTTTGGGAGCAGGCAGGTGCAGCACAGCACAGCCCCAGGAAGTCTAATGAAAATACACACCAGACTGTTTTCCTCACCAAAAGCTGGTTTTCTGTCAGCAACTCAGACAAATACCAGTGGCAATCAGTTAAGAGCGTTCTGCAGGTGTGTTACATTGATTAGCATCACATCAGTTTACCGATGTGCTAATTCTGCATATTTATTGGGACAGTGCAGAACGGCTTGTCTCTGACCTGAGTGCCTGGGTTTTGTTTCCCACTGCGTAGAACGAGAAAGACAAAGCGCTACAAAAATTTGTTTTGCCTAATGAAAAGCTTTGTGCTCTAGTGCTTACAAATTGTGATTCAAAACAAGGAATGAAAGCAGTCTGAGATATACATCATCTACTGCTTGATTAAAACACTTAAATAAGTCCTAAACCGTTAAGAATAATAAGCAGGTTCCCACTGCATGATTTCTAATCCAATTATTTTTAAGAACTCCTCGAAATATAGCCAAGCATTATCACCTTCGCCCAAAATTACTGCAGTAACACAGCAAATGAATAATTCAGGCTAACGGTATTAGGAATGATACTGTAACTACCCCACGAGACTCCACTATCAGGCATACCTGAACAGACAGATTAATAAACAAATTTCACAACCGTCTCACCAGGCAGACGTTTGGCAATACGGCAGGGAGATGTCGGGATAAATGTGTTACTACAGGACTCATCCTTTGAACTCACTGAAACATACTACAGCTTCTAACCCACATTTGCATGGTGCCTTCCGAAAAAAATATTTTATAAATTTCAATGGTTTTGCAAACATTGAAACATTTTCCCCTCAATCTGTTAGATTTCATTTCCTGTTGCTTCATGAGTCTGGCTAACCAGGTTAGTCCCTAACCCTAACCTTTATGGTTACTGGTTTAGAGCAGTGCCAAGTCGGATCTGATACTAAGCATCCTGGTGGATTTCTCACGTACCCATTCTGGTTAATTTAACCACCTTTGATTTAGCTGAAGGAAATGCTTTGTTTGAAGTTACGTGCCGTTTCTCCATATTGGATATTGAATGGCATATCCCAGTTTTGCCTCAAACCTTCACCAAAAAGCATGGAGAAAAGGAAGAAAAAGCGGGGTTTGCTACTCTGAGCAGAATTAACATTCTCAGAATCACAGAAGTTTAAATCATTCCTGTCCAGTGCAATATTGAACAGACAGGCGGACCCAAGATCGTCCATACCCAAGGGGACTGAGGCCATACCAGTGACGAGGCTCCCAATTTCAAAGTTAAACCCGTGCCAGTAGCATCCAGGATCTCTAAATTTCTTCTTTCACTTGTCTTTTACACAGAGAACAGTAACCTGAAGAGAGAAGGCAGATGTAGAAAAATTCAGCTGCACCAGCTGGGTCAGGCAGATACTCTGGTTACACGTTGTATCTGGATCACACCTTGCAGCTGGTTCAGTCACACAGGTACAACGAGACAAGGAAACAGGACCTTGGCACAAACATAGCACACGTGCTTTCACAGAGGCCAAAAAGGAAAAACTTCTTGCCAAAAATACCACAAAGCCTTGCTATCACCATACACTTTGCTTTGTCACCAGTATCTTGCTCAACTCCTAATTTTATGGGCAAACTGAAAATAATCCTCGCTGCATAAAACAAATTCACTGCCTTTCCAGGCTCGTTCTTTTTCTGCTCCTTCACAAACCCACAAATACATGGGTATTGGATCCACGCCGAAGACCAAAGTAAGGCCAACCTTACTCCTCCAAAGTGACTTTTTCCAAGTCAGTTACAAGAAATGGATACAGAATGGACAGAGAAATTTCAATTTAAAAAAGAATCTGAACTGTTCTTTGTGTTGTTATTACTAAAATTTACTGCTCTGTGATAATTTAAGAATGAAAGGCTCAGATCAGAGCAAGGACATCAGAGTTTTAGAATGCAGAGGAACCTTCCATGGAATTAAGCGCTGTGATTATACGAAGTTGCTGAGCGATGGACGCCCGCCCCTCAGCGATCTTTTGGAAACGCACCATGGCACCCTTCAGTTTTTCCACTAGGAACTCTCTCTCTTAACCTAGGGATCTGACATCGCTTACAAGACAAAGGCGGCGAGCTGCAGCGATTCACTGGTGTCACCGGCTGGCTCAGGCTGTTCCTGTGCTCCTCGGTGGCCCGGCTTTTCCACACGCGGTGTCCCCACGCCGTACCCTC
>NW_010417889.1:0-5759 GCF_000710305.1 Buceros rhinoceros silvestris | reverse complement strand
GGGGAAACAGTTCTGGTAATTCTGTATTTTCGGAGCCCAGAATGTTTTTAGGGCCTTTGTATTCAACAAAAACATTCCCAGGCTGCCTCCAGTTTGCACTCCAGAGAAAAGGACTGGTTCTGCTGCTATTGCCCAATCCTTCTGGCATTGTTACCAGCCCTTTAAAGATAGGACTTCGCTATGTAGTTACTAATTACTGCTTATTAAAGATAAGTGCAATTTTTGACAATGTGAAGTAGTACGTAATTTACATAAGACAAAAAGAAGGGGGCACTTAGTACACACAAAGGAATGTAGAAGAGATGGCGCTACACACGTTATGAACAAGCATATTATTATAAAACTATTGTCACTTCACTAAATTAATCTTTCCCATTACAAACCTGTTTTTAAATTCCCTATCACTAAATAAACTCCAGTTCTGAGTTCTGCTTGAAACAGACTATTTATTGGTATCAGAATATAAATACAGCTATGTAAGACTAATTTTAATTCTGACAGGTAAGTAGAAGTTTGGGAGGACTACAAAGATATCTGGTACGTAGTTTCTTTGTGTTACTGCAATGTACTTGGTCAGCCTGAGCCCCACTTAGTCTCACTTGTGGTTGAAGTTTATGACTCTAATTAGCAATAACAGTGCCACTGTTGATAACATTTTCCAAGTTACCTGTTACATAGTAGATTACATGTTCGTGCATTTTTCCAAATCATTTTTTTAAATCTTTGAAAAGACCTCCCATTTTAAAAAGATATATTGATACACTGAAGAGTAAACCACGTGTATCCAGTTCAGAATGTTCAGTTCAGTCATATGCTGCCTGTATGACAGCCAGAGTCATCAGGCTTATAGCTACACAGCCCTTTGCTGCTCACACTCAAAACCAGAGAGCAGCCGCACAAGAAGCCACTCCCAGCTACGCAGTCTCCACCCGGAGATCGAGCTTTTCCACAACACAGTTTCAGGAGCTTCTAAACAGCAGGAGAAGACTGCACCATTAGTAATCAGACTCTAGACTACAAAGTCGCTTTGGTGCTGGAAAGCACTCTGAAAGTATTACCCATGAATTAAAAACAAACCCCCAAACCTATAATCTAAACACAACGTATTCAGATGCCAAACCCACGCCGTATCTCTGAGCCCAGCTGCGGTTTACCCTAACTCCTTTCATTTGCAAAGCGTGCGTAAGTGCCCGGAACAGAATGAGGTCTCACATTCTACCTAGGTGCAATGTCACTTTTCTTCCTGAGAATGTATTAAGATTTGAAACAATCAGTTCTTTTGGTTTAATAACTTCAGTTATCAGCTTTGAAAAAAATACATAGCAATTCTGACAGGTATCTGAAATTAAGTCCATTTTATTGGGGTTAGAATGTATATATAAGTGCCTTCTCTCACGGTTTATATCTCTTTTTTTACTTCAAGCCAGCCTTTCCCTATTAACCACAAAGATTTAGTGGTAGCTTACTGAGCACTGTATGGCAGCTAGCCAGGTTTTAATTCCCCCAATCCGCTGATTCTTCAAAGAATTAAATCATTGTATTCACAGGAGTAATGTACCCAGCCTCTGGCGTTATGCTGGCCAAGCCAAAGAGAAGTTCAACATCTGAACAATTGCTTCTGTTTCATCCTAAAAAATATTGATTATCAATAAGAGAGAAAAAAAGGCGGTATACTATAAGGTATATGAAACATATTTCTGTAAATCTCAAACCTTTAAACTATAATCGTTGTGAAGGAAAGGTAATGCATCTGTTAAGAATCTTGGATGCTGCCTCTTATACTCTGTCACTGGACAAATCTGAATCTAAATGGCTGTTCTCTTAATACCCACAGGATACGAACGGCCCAGCTGAGTTTACAACAGCAATAAAGAACAGACTTTCGAACTGAATCTGGACTGATGTATACAGCAGAGTGAAAAATAAATACACTAAAGCTGCTACATAATTCTGTCAAGCATATGGCTAAGTTATGATTTTATTTAGAAAACAGATTGTAAGAGTAAAGTCATGACAGATGAGGGTATATTGGCCAGTCATAAATAACAGAGTATTCTAATAGGAACTGGGCTTGTTACTGATCACATGCTGCCACACAGATTTAGTGATACCTAATCACCTAGAAAATATAGCTTCTTAAAGACACGTTGTAGCTCATTTTCAACTTTAGGTTGCTCACTTGAAAAATCCATGAGCATTACTGCACCAAACTTTGAAGAGAGTGATGGAGAAGTTACAGTTACAAACTCAATTAGACATCCTGGTTCCTTGTAAAAGGGTAGAGTAAGAACGGCTCCCCCAGCACCTAGCGCTCTACACAGAGATGACTAAACCAGACCAAAGGAAAAACTGAAGGCAACCTGAACCCCCCTTTTTGACCCAGAATACTCTTCAGCATTAGATAGCATCACTAGCTACGTCAAAACCAAGAGACCAAGGAGCACTTCCAAGCTCCTACTTCGATGCTCCACCTGCACTTGGATTTCTTTTGGGACAGCATCTAGGCACACTAGCTCGCTCCTGTGACTGCTTCTGCAAAGAAGGAAAAGCAGGTGTGTGATCAGGAAGGGAAGCACAGCATCACCAGCCAGGATCCCAAACTCTCTGACGCACTCCCAGTGCTGGGATTAGACACAGTCTAGTCCTTTACATACAACAACCCAGCGGCACAGGAGAGGTGTCTGCATAACCCCCCGGTTCACACACTCCTTCTACCGGCCAACTGCTCCAGCACCTAATGCTATTTTGTGGCAGCGCATGAGAACAGTACCACCGTCACTGCTGGGGGCTGTGACGCATGGCTTATGTCTGCTGAAATCTACTTCATCAAAGCATTATTTCTTCTCTTCTGAGTATATCATCTACCCAAAGACTTTCTTAGACTATAAATCCCATAACAGGTAAAAAATTACCCTTGAGTGCTTGGTTCAGCAATTCAGGTCTCTTAGGAATAATCAGAAATACCATGACAACACAACTCTCTATAATTCTTCCTGCCATTTCATATTGGTTCCAGAACTTGCTGCCAAAAAAATTAAGTTGGATCACCTCTCAGGTTTTCTCCCTCCAAAATCAAGTGGTTGCAGTTTAAAGCATATGCAAAAGCTGCATGTCAGGTGTCAAAGTAAATTTCTATCTTCGGACTCTAAGTAACTATGAACTTCATGGTAGCTATGAAGTAAGGGGATTTGGGATTTCTACCTAAACCTCCGTGGTCAAGTATTTCTGAGACCTGGGCAACTCTGTTTGGACTTGCTTGGTTTGTACTTGTAATCAGCTCCTTTCCAAAGAGCAGAGAAAAAGCAAACAATATTACAGAAAGGAAATGCTAACACGAGACTTTGAGGAGACATAATGCTATTGGAATATGGGCTGACTAAGAAAACATACAGCAATTTGTGATGGTGACTTTAACAGTGTCTTTTTGCTCTTAAAATGAATCCTCTGCACAACCCTCTTGCATAGGAAAAAAAGTGACATGAATCCCCAAACACCTCCTCTGCAGCAGTTATTGCTCAGTAAGTGCCTGCCACAGGCGTTCTCTGCTGAGACTGACACACCTGCCCCACCTGTATAATGCTCCATGGGACTTTCACTCATTTCCAGGGCTCAAATTGAAGTGATGCCTGTGACTTCTCCTTTGTATTTTCAAAGCTAAGGAGGAATTTCACACTACTTAGAATATCACTCAGCCCCAGGTAGAATCTGCAGTCCCCAGAAATGTCTGTAAAAGCAAATTATAACCTCTCTTCTCCTAAACCCCTCATAGATGTAGCCTCAAGGTGAGGAAACACAACCTGAAGGGTAGTAGCATTGCTGTTTTAGTACCAACTTGTCATTAAGACCTTAGGCACCTAGAGATGCAAATAGGTGTCATGGGGAATTCATTTACAAATACTCTGAAGCAAATTATCCATTAAACTGCTTTGGAATATCATGCACAGCCCTGATTATGCTAAATTATATGACCAAGCAAGGACGGGTGGCAAAAGAAAACATCGCTGTATGAGGACTGCTTGGGGAATACGCCAAACCACAACTTGTCCAGCTGGAAGAGAAGCTGCAGCCCAGTGCTGTGAACATGTGAAATGTCAGCACTGTAGCAGCACAGCATCTCTCAAATACAAAACTTAACAGAATAGCACTGCAATCACTGCTGGTCTTTCAGTAGTCACAGACATTAAAAGCTGATGCTCAGCTTTCAGACAAATCTATGAGTTTCTACCAGTGGAAGCCCTAGTGCTTTTCAGTTGGTGGGGATCCTCAACCCCTCAGCTGCTACGCAGGAGCTCCACCCTTCTGGTTCCAGCCTGCTGCTACCACATGCACCATCCACACTTAGCACAAGGAGGAAAAAAGGAAAGAAAAAGAGACGCAGTTATGAAATTAAGTGGACTCTGCCACATCTAAGACCTGCCCATGCCTAAGCCTATCCCAAAACAAGACTCACACAGGCCCAGGCACTGGATTGCTTTTGGAAGAAGTCTTCACTTCGAGAGCATCTCTGAGCCCTGCTTTCTGCACATCTTGTAACTCTGTCCTTGCTCTTGGGACCACAGCCCAGAGAAAGCAGTTTATTACTCAAACTCACTTTAGAAGAATACATACAGTTGATAACAGCAGCTTATCGGTTCACATCTGAGCTCTGCTGAAAGATTTCAGCCCATGGAAGAAAAACAAAATATCTAAAAAATGGCACTTCTAATGAAAACTACTATGAAATATAAACACGCACTGTCGTATTTATTCCCAGCTCCAGCTCAGGCCACTACAATTAATTGTTCCAAATGACTTTAACATAAGCGCTCTTGCCTAGTGCAGTTAGGGAACCAGACAGCTCTCTTCTAGTTTGTCTGTCTTCGCTGTTCTTTTAACTTCTGTCTTTTATCTCTGCTATCAAATTTGACACTAATTTGGATTTTTCAGAATTATTTTTTGTGTTTTACATGTCACTTCTGTGTACAAGCTCAGGGACTTGTGAGGGTCAGAAACAGATGGTTGCATCCTTTCTGTTACAACCAGAAAGCACCGTCTGCTCTTTCAGCGTTTTTGCCTGCGTGGCGCACACAGTATTAAAAGCCTGTCATCATTGCCACACGTTGGACCACTGGTGGATCAAATACTACATTCTGGTTATTAACACGGTTATATATTCAAAGCAACACATTCCAATCGGCATTTGCAGGGTAATGAAAACAGCCACATATGCTGCATTTCTTTGGTTCCACTGTAAACAGAGCAACCAAAGCTACACAGAAAGCTGTCACTGGCCCACACTAAGATGTCTCAGTGTGCAGTATGTACTTACTACTGAAAACAATTATTTAAGAGAGCACACAAAAACCTGATAATTACTAGGCTTTACATGCCCATCAGGTTAAGTATTCTTGAAAGAATATTCATCCGGCATCACATTTGTGTTCTGATGGCAGATGAGAGAAATTGGATATTAAATCTATTGGTTCCCTTAGAGGGCAAAGAGAGCAAGGGAGTCTATTAAACCACAAAAGGACAAAATATTTTCCAGCTATTCCCCACAAATTGCTTGACCTATCTTCAAAACCTGCTAGTGTGTTTAATACACCAAACAGGGAGCTGTAAGGCATCCTAGTACTGCATAAAAGGAAAATAATCAACTCTCCCGATGATTTGACACTGGGGAGTTTAACCTCACAGCCCTTCCTTGCTTCGGTCACCTGACCGCAAAATTTTTGAACAAGATCTTTGTAAAAAACTATGAAACCTAAAGATAAAACAAG
>NW_010417888.1:0-1149 GCF_000710305.1 Buceros rhinoceros silvestris | reverse complement strand
GGTTTCGTCTCCTTCTGGGCAGCAGGTGTGTGAGGAGTGCGCACCGCCGGGCAGCGGCGGGGCCGGGGGAGATGCCCCTGCCACCCCTGCGGGCTCTGGAGCCGGGGGCCGCTCGGCAGCAGGAAAGGAGCTTTCTGCTCCTACCTTCCAGGAAGGAGCTTTCTGCTGGAAATCGCTGTTTGCGTGAACTGCTGCCTGGTTTCTGAACGTCTGCTGTTAAATGTTCCGAGCATCAGTGCTGAGCGTCCCTTGTCTCTCGCGTTCTGGTTAGGGAACTTGGGGACTCTCAGCCCCTGCCCCGTGCTACGGGAAAGGGCCCCGGAGTTAAGTTGCCTTGCACTCACTAACATAAAGCAAATCCAACCATTTTCGCCACCAAATGATGTGCTAAAGGCCCACCCGTCTGTATTTATGCTCTTTCTTTGCACCTCGGTAGGTTTGGGGGAGTGTGAAGCTGCCTGTTGGTGACCAGGATGGAGAGCTGGGGAGGAGCCTGGCCGTTTTTCAGTTCTCTTTTCCAGTTCTCTTTTCCAGTTCTCTTATGTCAGAAACAGAAGAGTTTATTCGGTGTGTGAGTTAATTACATGCTCTTTTACTCAAGCAATGTTCTCGTTGATACACAGGTTGCAGGGACAGACCTTGGTAGAGATTCTGGGAAGAAGATCACGCACTTTAGCTGTAGTCCTGAAATCTTTTAACGCTTTTTTAAAAGTGTTAAACTTATGTAATCAGGCATGTGAAAGCAAGGAAAGATCAAAACTAGGGCTGGCCTTGCAAAGTGAAGTTACTCCTCTGCACGTCCCTTTTAACGGCATCTTTGAGTACATGGTTACCTAGCAAGTGTCCTGCAGGGTCTCTCCCTCTCTGAAGTGTTCATGGATGTGCAGGAGCTGAAGACAGAGGAAAGGGCTGTGGGAAGAGAAAACATTCCATCCAAAATGGGATTCGAAAGAGCTGGGTTTTACTCTTGGCTGTACTGGGATTTAGCTTTATATGCCGTTCGGCAACAAGAAGAATGTCCACGTTTTCCAGCTTCCCGTTCTTTTTAAGGTACAAAGACCAGGAAGAAAACCTGCAGCTCTCCAAAATGGTTTCTTAGTGGAAAGAAAGTAAAATACTAGGCTTTTTGTCCCGCTAAAGTTTACAAAG
>NW_010417887.1:63711-65612 GCF_000710305.1 Buceros rhinoceros silvestris | reverse complement strand
GAAACAGCTCCCTGTTTCAACCTGCGACACAGAGGAAGAAGAAATATCATAAAAAGAAATGAACAGATACAATAAGAGAAGGAAGTCAGAAAGGCTGGAACTGAATTTTTAATTTTCAGTGTTGTCAATACAAGTAAATGGGTTTTCAAAGCAGTATCTAGATCATTTTAAATGGCTTGATTTTTACAGTGTCTTAAAGTAACATTGAGAAAACAAGCTTTCTAAACAACACGTAACACTGAGAATACATTTATTTAAGAAGGTTATGGAATCTCATAATACCGATTACCTTTAATGAAGACTTTCGTTTAATTATCTTAATTCAGATCATTATTAGGTAATAAAAGTCATTTCAAAATTGTACTGAAATGTTCAGCCGAGCTAAACTCAAAGAAGTTCACAGATGATCAGTTTGAGAAACTGATGTTTAAATGTACTTGATTTTAATTTACACTCATCTGTTGTGGTACTTAAGGACATGCTTTACTGGTAGACTACGACTGGACTTGATGATCTTAAAGGTCTTTTCTAACCTAAATGTTTCTATGATACCGTGAAAACGTACAAGTAAAGTGAGCAGGAAATCAAAAATAGGAGGCATAAAGGGTAAGGTCTGGTATAATGTATACTCACAATATCTCTTACAGTTAAAATCATGGAAATAAAATAAAAATATGTGTCTCTTCAAAGACAACAGGTTTTTTCTCATGAGGGACTCATTGCAAGATAATGGCTCGGTCTTTTATGCAGCTAATCCTATACATTCAAACAGAAATGGTTCTAGGCTTAATGAGATTGAATGTAGCCTAAAATTATCTAAGAATGTACATTTTCAGAAAGTACATCTTTTTTCTAATGTCTCCATGCAAAAAGCAAAAAACAATTTCAAATCACACAAATGAGGAAAAAAGTTTGTATGTTTAATCATCTAAATTGTTAATCTAAATTTGGTATCTTTCTACATCATTTGTTAAAAATGAAAGACTGAAGTCATTGGGATAGAAAAAGGAGAACTACAATACCCTTTTCATTTTAAATCTCTGTTTTTCATAGTTGGACTCTATCAGATATCTAACAGGTATTTTTAATACTTTTTAATCTCACTATAGGAAAAATGTCTCTGTAAAAGGAGATATTAGCAAACTTCATTCCTATAACAACTCATTCCATTACTTGTCAAAGAATGAAAGTATGACAATTAAAAAGTCATGAGAAGGCATTATAAATGTAGAAATTAGAAATTCATCAAAGTAATGATATCTCCCCAAAACAAATTCTGAAAATTACAGACAGAAGTAAGACAAGGCAAACAAAATGACTTGTAATCCCTGTGAACCTAGCTGTACCTTATCAGTGCGTCAGAACGGAATCCTAAAGAAACAAACAAAAACAAAACTCAAAAATGCCTAAACCTGAGGTTTATGTTACTGATTCATGGTTACCAAAGAAAATTTTTTTAAAAAACCTCCATGTTGGTAACAGTTGGGAAATTCTCTTTGGACTCTTGCACATATATGTATGTAGTATATGCAATTACAACATTTCCCAGCCACAGGTGTTCCAGAATTTATGTTCTATGCTGGAATTCATTGATTTAGGCATAATTTGCCCTCCTATTTAATATTTATAGATTAGGACATAGAAAATCTACTTTCTATTACTACTCAGGTATTTCCGTTATTGATATCTGATGGACGGTGAAGTATAGTCATTTATCAACTGTATGATTTACTCTAAAACATAAAATGACAGTGTCTTCTATGTGTCTTCAGTGTTTTCTAAATAATAGCATGCATCAAGAGCCACCGCTGAATCAATTTCTAAATCATTGAGTCCTGCAATGGCCATAACCTTCTTAATCCCAGGACTTTTAAGCTGTTTAACGAATTCAGAATGTAGGG
>NW_010417887.1:43055-63626 GCF_000710305.1 Buceros rhinoceros silvestris | reverse complement strand
AGGGAAATTAGGATTGGGAAGGCATTCTCCATGGGCAACTTCAAAAACCACATTATGTGTCACTCTCTCACCTAGACCCATTGTATTAGGTGATGATGAGGGTAGATGAAACAGAGAGTCCTACCACAACATAATATAATTTTGATTGGGTAAGGGCTCAAACAGAAACCATCTCCTGTCATACATCAAACTGCGGTGTAAAGTGTTCAGTTACTGATACTTCTATAATTTCCTCTCTTGTGTATTCTCACATATGGCATTTGCTATCTAGGAATACAGACTATAAGCAGAATAAGACTGCACATTGTATTTCCTAATAACTGGTTAGTAGTAACAAATAGATTTACACTCTGGGCTCTATTAATCCTATCTGGACTCCCTCTGGATTCTATTATTTCTCAATACTTCATAGTCACAGTTTTCTGAATAAGGTTACCCAAGTGGTTTATTGTTAACACTTGTGGAGTATCTGGCCTTTAAAAACTGACCTGTTGCTAAATACAAGAGACATTTGTAATACAGAAACTATATTATAGATCATCTTACGTGCATAAGCCCCTGGTGTTTTCATATGGTGATTTTTACTGTTAATATTTTCCAATAAGCTCCAAGAATTTAGTTTTATGTGAAAGCATCTTCATCCTTCTCACAGATATTGGCACATAATACCTTTGCTCAGCATATCTTGGCAACAACTATAAATGTCCTTGTACTGAAATGTTGTTTGATACCTGGCAGTATATTATGCGTAGATATCAGTGCCTTACGTGGCACACAGGCAGTACAAGTTTCTTGCTTGATAGGTGCCTCTAGTACGTACTCACCTATTTAATGGACACAAACTGCTGGCTACACCCACATTTGAAAGTAATCAATCCATTATACTTATCAAAGTGTAAAATGCTTTCTTTTTTTCTTAAAACACAGAAGAGGAAAGATATAAAAAGTGACAATCACACATTGAGTGCTTTCATAAAATTCATATGACTACATATAATAATTTAGTTACAGTACATAATATAGTTATACTGCGTGACATTAACAATCAGCAAAATAATTCAAATTATTGCAATTTGTGCACCCTTTCTGATCATAACTATGTAGTTATCTTCTTTTTCAAAAATCCGCAATTATAACATTATTATGCTGAAAAAATCTTAGTATCTTAAGATACAATTAGATATCTATAGATGCCTAGAAAGAGGTATTTTTTATCTGTTCTGCATACAATTCAAAACAGAAGATTCTTCCTAATTTCACCCTCAAAATTATAACTCCCAGTTGAGTTCAAATGTGTCTTTAACAAAGACAAGGGAGACACTTTGCATTCTCTAAAATTAATGAAAACTTCAGAAGATGCCTGTAAGAAAAAAAACCCAAAACCAAACCCAACCTCTTCCTCCTTTTCGGTGGTGTTTAACCCTGTTAAATAAATCTTCTGATGCTGACTTATTCATGATAGAATAAACCTACTGTCACTCCAACTAAGTTGATCTAAACTAGACTAAATTTGTGAAGGATGAGGAATAGTCTCTCAGATTAAACATATCTTCAATAGAGAAGAAGATCTTTGTCTCCTATCTATTAAAGGTTTTCGGTGAAACTGGGTGTAAAAAAGATCTATCTCCATCAGCTTTAGTGCGGTTGTCTGGAGAAAAGTTAACCTAACTGAATTCAGTGTAGGATTAAACATCAAGATTAAGAGTGTGAATATATGTTTTATGGGATGAAATTCAAATGGGGAATGATTAAGGTTCTACATGGTTGAGCATTTATTTCTTAAAAATGAGTAGGAAGAGGAAGTGCCAGTAACCCCATCCATTCAGAATTATCTAACCAAACATGAAGCTTTCAATCCTGACCTTACAGTAAGGTCACTTTTCATTTGACAAAAATACAGCTGCACAGGGCAAAAGCCATCTTTTTCATCTTTATACTTTAACATACATGTCCTTTGCACAAGACTACAGAGACATCACTATACTCCCAGAGATTAATTTACTCAACAGTTTTTGTGACTGCTTAGGGCACAAGGGTGACTGGTACGTCCTAAAATCTGAAAGTTATAATTAAAAATATACTCAAATGCCCCTATCATTAAAAAGTCAAATTTATTTTTGTGGAAAAAAATGAATTACATGAATAATGCCATCATTTTTCATCCAGTAGATAACTAAGAAAGGGTTTTCCACAATGGACAGCAGATACATTGTACATTTCTTTGGAATAAGACAGAAAAACCTCAGAAATAAGATCCCTGAAATATAACACAGCACTTTGTCATTTTAATTCATCAAAGGAAAATTAATTCCTCAAAGGAGTTTGCCAAGCTTCTCACCAAAAATATCCATACAATTTTAAGCTTTGATCATGGCCAAATTCTTTCAATTACATGAGGAATAACTGGAACTTCAGCAACTTCTCCAGTGCACTATTCCAATTTCATTCCTTTTATGCCATTAGACGACCAGGTTGTTGTTGAAATGGATCTCTTTTTATGAGGTTCATAACATACTCTTTGTATTACTGTGCAACTTCAGATTTTCTTCTTTTCTCAAAGGTCTTAAGAAAGGTTAATAACATCAACAATATAATCTTGGTTAAAGTCATACTACTTAAATGAATAGCTTTCACTAAATTTCATTTGGGTCTTAAATTAGTAATTGGCAAGGCCAGATTCTGTCAGCTTTATTTTTGTGATTATTTTCTTACATGGGCAGTCATTCCAAAGATTTATCAGAAACATCTCAAGAAACAAGATGCTTCATCACTGTCAATAAGCCTGTCAGAATCTGACCTCCAAAATTCTGAGCAACTGCATTTTTAAATGATCAGAACCTCTCAAGATCTATTTATTAAAAAAAAAAAAAAAGTATGTTCTGTTCTAATGCCCCAATAAAATGCTCTGATCAGTTTGGATTCAGTTTTTCAGTGAATTTTTTTAGGCTTTCCCACCCGGTTACCCTTTCTTTCATTTAGACATTTTGAATAAAAAGTTTGCTCTAGAGGATTCCATTAGAGGATTCTCTTGTCATCATTTGTCATAATTTATTTGGTAAATTATCTGGTGCTATCACTTGTATCCTGCTGGTCCTTCAGCTAATACACTTTAAACCTAGTTTGATTTTTTTGACACTGTAGCTGCAGTCACTACAGGCGTTCTTCATACACTTCAAAATTCTTCAAAAATATATAGACATGAACATATGCTCACACTTCCAAATAAAATCTGTGGTTTATAAAACTTTTTTCAATACCTTCACAGGCAGAGTGAACACATTTTTTTTAAGCTTCAATAAAGTTTCTGAAAAGCAGAATACTCATCAATACTAATTGGAAGCAAGCTAGTAATCAAATCTATTTAGAATTTTCTTTTAAGCTGCTTCAAACATTGGCAACCTTTAGCACTAGTGCTGAGTTTTTTCATGACTGGTGTAGGCCTAGGGTGTGTGTTTTGGGAAAGCTTCATTGAAAATTGTTCAACTATCTTTGACACGTGAGTCAAACCTTGACATGTCATCAAACCTTTTTCTTTGTATAACTGCAATTCCTCCAAGCTTTGGAACAGAAAGTTGACATTTGGCATGGTAGCTTCTATATTATATATCCTCCTTCTTTTATCTTAATGAACTTGGATCAGAGAATGGCCAGATTATAAGAACTCAAAATATTGAAGATTTCACTGTCATAAGCTATTTCATTGATCCTCTCTGCTGATGGGCCTACAAAATCAGTTAGCATGTCCAAGCTGCTCATGGATCATGACCTTTACTAAAATTTCAGTTACTAAACTGTGCCTCCACTTTCTTTAAAAAGCAATTGAGTATGCTCCAGCCCTAAGCTGAAAGTGTTGAGAATCTGATTTGTGTTTAAGAGGTATTTAAATGCAGTGGGTTAGAAAAGGGCACAAGAACTGAGCCTGTAGCTCCTAATTAGTCTCACTTCTTAATGATGCAAAGGAAACTCCATCATGGTGCAGAGGAGACAAACAGACAAGAAGCTGAAATTTTTATGTGAATCAGCTAAGAGAGAATGTGAGAATGCGAAACAAAATTTGTTAAAGTAGGAAGACAGGATTAGGAAAAAAAGAAGGGCATGCTGGACAAGAAAACTGAAATATGAACTGTTGGGGGAAAGAGCAGAAACTAGGAAAACCACGAAGTCCAGACAGATCAGCATAGGAAATATTCTAAGAATGCCTGAATGAGGGGAAACAAACGATGAATACAGTAATGCAGTCACGATAGCACCTCAACTTTCAAGTAAGATGTAGAAAGTGACTTTGTGTTAGTTCATAGAAACCATAGGGAAATGGACAGCTGCCTTTAAAGCCACAAATTGCTATTTATCATTCTCTTGCCTCTTCACTGATTTTTTTTCATTCTTCGAAAAACACGGTCCTTTATCAGCTCGTTATTGGGTGTATTAATGGTTTCAAATTATACCAGCTGAGAAGAATTCAATACAGAATGCATTCTCTCATGGTTGGATCCTCTACTTTCCAGATCATGAATATCTCCTTTAGCTAATTACAGAATCTCTTTGATGTTTTGCACTTTCCTGTATTTGTTACCCAACAGATGTCCAATTCATTGTAATCTCCCTTGAGCAAATCATCTTGTCCTGAGATCTTTAATACTTGACCCAGTTTGGGGTTTTTTGGTTTTGTTTTTGTTTTTCTTTCACTCTCTTCAGTCCTCAGGGTCTGTAGCAGATGTTTACTATATTTTCTCTTTTGTCTTTGCTATTATTCTCCCTATATGTGGAATATTTTGCTGATGTTTCACACTTCTGGAACTTTTGAATAATGGTGGCTGAAAAAGATTAGGAAGAGAGGTGTGGGAAAAAGCAATCATTAGTCTGTGCACAGTCAGTGGAGACTAGAAAATATACACAAACTGCCCCAAAGAGAAGGAAAATACTATTTCCTTCAGCTTAGAAGCCATCACTGGCATACTTTCCTCACCAGCCATTTTCTATTTACCTCTCAAAAACAGCCTATTCTTTGAAGTTTATTTCAAATGTGATTCTCCTGTATTTATTCTTGTCAACTACTAAACAACAGTAGCATGTCCATAGCAACTATTAAGCTATGGGAATGATTTCTGTGAAACCGTGTACCTGCCACAAAAGGTCTCGGAGGAAATTATCTTGAAATACCCAAACTCACCTACAGTTTGAATAACTATAATGATAAGACAGAACTTTCCCTCCTGGATCATCTTCAGCTTTCCTTAATCTAGCCCCCTAAAAAAATCTAATTATATTATAACAATTTGTTTGACTGACTTAACCAAGTAATGTAATGCTTCATTCTCTTACTGCTCAGTATAACAGATGTTCTAAGAGACACCTTGGCCTGCAGTGAATCTTGTAACAAAGCACAGCAGTAGCCTCCATTGAAACACTTGTTCTAGCAACAAGAGCACTCTTCCTCCTCTTTTTTCTGGGCACGCTGTAGTTGAAGCTCATACAGTCTTACTGCAGTTTCATAGGTTTTGACAAAGAAAGCACAGTTCAGCCTTCAGGTGGTCCCTGTAATAGAGAATACAACATTCTTATGTGGGTCTTCTGGAACAGTTCAAAACCAAAACTCAACACGGATTTTGAGAACAATGTAATGATGTTGAGAATACATGTTGAAACAAATACTTTTATTCTTTTCTCTGTCCATAAATCCTGTCATCAAAGGTACAAAGATGATATTCTTAATCTTGCAATTAATGAGAATATAGATTAACAAACTTTTAATTTGACTTCCGTTTTTCATTCCTAAATCAAGCAACCTTAGTCATCATGTAAAAGTGTTCTTGTAATACAAATGCAAAATTTGCTGCAGAGTCCATCAGTGTGTATAAAACAATCCAAATTCAAAATGTGATACCCATTTCAGAACTGTACACCTGGACTTTAGAATATGCAAAAAAGAGTGCAGAGCAAGTAGCTATGATGGTCAGAAAACATGCCTGCAACAATCATTCTTTATTATTCTGCCTTATCTTTAGAGGGGACATAGTTGCAGTAGTGAAAATAAAATCTTTAGTCCATCATGTTGATATACTATTGAGATACAGACAGGCTATTTACTCCATGACTAGCTCTTCAGTAATTTGCCTGTATTTCTGTAATTTTTTAAAAGGAAATCTAACTTGCACCTTCAAGAATGGTGTAAGTATTTCAACCATACAACTATGGTGCATCAGAACAAGATCCAGAGGTTCCCAAAAAAGCATACCTGAATTGGCAAGATTGCTGAGTGATTATGACCTAATTACATTGACAGTTTAACCAAGTTCGTGCAATCTTCTCTGTGTCATAGTAAAGCTTACTATCTCATACAGAGAAATTCCAATTGTTCCTGCACCCACAGCTTATGTATGCTTTTGGAAACCACAGGGCATTCAGTACCCACTTGGCTCTCTAGTACCGAGTGCAGCTGGGAGAACATGCCTTTGGATTCTGAATCACTAATGGCTGATTTATTTCATGTAACTTCAACTGTTTAAAAGTTTGATCTTTCACTTAGATGTACTTAAAATCAGCATAAGAAGGGAGATAGGCATGTCACAAGGGAGATTAATCCCATTTATCAATCTTATTCAGATGAATGATTACGTTTCTCTTGTCATGAGATGACAATTTACTCTAGTCACCTACCTTGTAAGTGGCTGGTTAGGTTAAATGCATCATCCCACCCATAAAACCTACTGAAAATCTGAAACATAGCACACAGACTCTCTACATACTAGGAAATGGTTAAGCATGGCTATTTCTATACTTATTTTTTTTCCTAAACTAGTCTTTTTAAATGGTATCTCCTTTTACTCTCCTAGGAAAATCTATGCAAAGAAGCGACAGTAAACACTGGTTTTGATGAACAAGCTTTTCCACTACAAAGATGAAAAAAAGTAGGAGCATATTTCACTCCTTGAAAAGGTTAGCAAACTATTTTGTAAAGTGGTTTCCTTGGGGCTCTCCGAAACAACTGGGCCAGTTCTATGCAGAAACAATGCACAGAAGGTATAAGCGGACCAGAATCTTTTGAACCAGCAGCTGTGCTACCTGCGGCTCTCCATAACAAGCAGACCAATTCCATGTGGAAACAGAATGAGCACAAGATATAAAAAGATCAAAATTGTTTGAACCAGCAGCTGTGCTACCTGCGGCAGTTAATCTTTCCTGGCAATCTGTTAGAGACACACATTCCTCAGGCTAAGAGGACTAAGAGGCTTTTGCTGACTGCTGTTCCTCTGAGAGAAGCCAAGTCCAATTCACTCTTCGTATTACTGGAACACTTAAACTGTACAGTCATATATATTAGGGGGAAAAAAGTAATTTTAATTTGCTTTGTTGGAAAGGACGTTTCTGATAAGTTGCTTTGAATAAGAACATATTAGCAGCTCATTTCTTAACCCAATATTAGTTTAACTAAATGTTAAAATTTTTTAAAGTGAAGAAGCTGACATCATGTAAGTTAAAATGTATTTAATAATAATAATGTCAGGCATAGACAAAATGTCTCCAGTGAAGACAAAATACATCTTTGTACTATAACCAATTAAAACTGAAGTTATGTTCCCTTAAAAGTATTGGTATTTTTTATCTTTAAAGAACTGTTTCTCTGATACTCACTGTGGATAAGAAATTCTGTTAAAAAAGTACTTTGGCCCTTCAATACCTGCCCTTTTCTCTTCTAAGACTTGTATTTCTCTCACATTCTCTTTAACGTTATGGATAATGATCTAACACCTTGGAATAATTTCCATTTATAGCTTTGCTTTTTTAAAGTTATGCTTTTGTGTAAAATATTTTGTTGGTTAAGAAAGAAATGGTTTCTATCTTATTTACATTCCAGAAGTTATTTGTACGATGTATCTGTTTGGCCATACTTCTTTCAATATCTTTTGAGAAATGGAATAGGGAAAACAGATCATTTCCCCTCCATGTTAAAAAAATAATATGGTTTTGTGTATGTCATTATCCAAGCACACACAAAAAAAGTCCCTAGGGCTTTGGGGGCAAACACAGAGTTACTTAATTTTCTGATCTATAGCCAGGCTTTCAATCTTCAGTCAGCCCTCAAATGCACTGGGAAGCTCTGCTGCTGCTTGCCTGTTATGTTCCTCCCAACAGAGGTGTGGTAAATGATTCAGGAAATGGTGTAACAGTGAGCAATCCACTCTGATGTGCCAATGAAACATCCCATCTATCTGTGTTTTGTACCTACCTTCATATCTGATTCTGAACTAGTGTAAGAAAGTACAGATGTCTGCAAGCATCAGGGAGGTCTTGTATGCTGTATGATATATGTTAGGCTGCCTGAGCAGGTCTCCTGAAATACGTGCAAGCAGAAAGGTAAAAAGAAAGGTATTTTTTGGTTTTCATAATAAATTATGAGAAAGCTGGTGTTCAAAAAATAATGCTCAGAAAGATGGGAAAGGAAGAGCATATTCTATTCCAATGATGGCATAGTGATTTGCTTTCAAGTTCAAAAACATTTTCTTAAGAACCACCCTGAACTTTTCACAAGGGTGCTGCCAACTAAACTTTCAAAACATAATGCCTCTTTCTGTAGTTCCTAAACAATGATTTTGAGTGGTACATCAAGTTAAATGGAAGTCTACTAATAACAAATCCCTTTATTTTTATTACCCATGTATCTTATATTTCACTTCCTTCACATACCAACACCAAAGGCTTTCCCAGTGCTACAAAAACAACTTTCCTGATGTAACACCAAAAATTCCTGTGTCCTAAATTATCTTTTCATAACTTTGTAAATTCACATGTTCCGTAATTTTTCATTTTTCAGAGTACACAGTTGTAGTAGCTAATATCACTGAACAAGAACTGTTAGGAAATTAATTTAAGATCTATATGTATGTAATAAGGAGGGTTAGCAAATATATCTGTTTTTTCTAATTACAGGTGAAGAAAACTCTGAAGATAAAAGCTAAAAGCCTGTCTAGGCTTTGTTTAAGGAAAGAACTTGAGTAATGAAGGGATGGCTTTCAACCCTTTCAATCTGATGAAATCTGTGTTCATTTTGGTATTAACAGTGTTCTAAATTATTCTAGTCTAAATTAAAACTATTGCACAGCCTGTGTCTGCTGGAACATGAGGTTCAGACATGCTCTATATACTGAAAAGAAGCAAGAAGAAATGCTACAATGTGCCACATGGAAGTATACCAAAGGCTGTTCCAGGTCATTTGTGCTGAAAACAGAGCTCTGTGTTTGGTATTTAGAAGTTAAGTTCTATATGGATAATAACTTTATTGTCAAAGAACTTTGGGTATATTTTCACTGAGGTGGATTAAGGATAAAAGTGGAAGAAGTTATTCATAGGATTTGAAGAAAAAAACACATTTTCAGAACACCATCCAATTCTCAAGAATTCCGATGAATTCTCACATCCTGTGAGAGCGCTTCTTCTTATGATTAATTTTACTGAAAATCTCAGATTCTTCACCTTCTTTCAGAAGATTGTGTCTTCCATTTCTCAGTGTACATCAACATTCCCTGAAAATACACTAAATCTACAGCAATTACCATTTAGGGAAACCGAATCCTCCTCAAAACTAACAAACTAACATTGAGGTGCTTGAGCGTGTTCAGAGAAGAGCAAAAAAGCTGGTGAAGGGTCTGGAGGGCATGTCTTACAAGGAGCTGCTGAGGGAACTGGGCTTGTTCAGCCTGGAGAAAAGGAGGCTGAGGGGAGACCTTATTGCCCTCTACAACTACATGGAAGGAGGTTGTAGAGAGATGGAGGTTGGTCTCTTCTCCCATGTGACAAGGGATGGAACGAGAGGAAATGGCCTTAAGTTACTAGGTTGGATATTAGGAGTAACTTCTTTGCAGAGAACGTTGTAAAGCATTGGAACATGCTGCCCAGGGAGGTGGTGGAGTCCTCATTCCTGGAACGGTTTAAAAAATGTATGGATGTGGTACTGGGGGACACGGCATAGGGATACTGGCAGAGCAGGGTGAACAGTTGGACTCGATGATTTTAAAGGTCTCTTATAACCAGATGATTGATTCTGTGTTTCTGTTAAACTATTAGTTTCACAGTACTAAAAAGTTACTGTATAATTCATGTGCTTAAGAAATATCGTTAAAGGACACAGAGAAGATCCAAAGATCAAGAACAAAAGTATTAACAAATTCTTGATCAGCAGAGTTATTTCTGCATTAATGGTAGGACAGGTACCACCAGCTAGAAAATGTTTTGGTTCCTTTAGAACACAAATCATAAATAAGGCCCTCTGAGACCAGATATTAAATCTGGAAAGAAAGTATACAACACATGGGATCAACTGAGACAATTGTGCTGAACTAATATTTTTTTATTTCCTTAGGAAAAGAAAATTACATGAAACTTCCCTATGCAAATGAAAGAGTGATGAGAGAAATGAAAAAAAGATACAGCTTTATTTTTAATAATTTATCTACAGCTTGTGATTGTGTCTTCCTGTTATATCTTGTATTTAATATAAATCCACAACATTCTGATGAAAAATATCTTAAAGATTGCAATCTTTCATTTAAGTCTGATTGTAATGATAATGACAGATTCACGGATTTAATCAAGTCCCTCGGTTTTGATGTAGGATCAAACCTTAGTTCTGTCCACAGGCAGCAAAAGGACTGTATTTGCTCTGACAGCTTTTTCCAGTCGTAAGTGCTTTTTGTTCCCCAAATGCCAAGAATGCTCAATATGCTCAGTACAAGATATTTAGTGAATTTACAAAGCTCTAATCTTTATGTTGTTGGATCAGACATCAAACCAGCATTTAGATGAAACATTAAACAAATGTTTTCTTAAGAAAGCATAAGCATTTCTTGTGTGTACTCACTGTCCTGGGAATGCAGAGTGGTCTGTTTCAGAGTTAGTTTGTGTTTTACATCTCTGACAAATAAATGTCATCAATGTAACTTTGTAAGCTTAGCATTCTAGAAGAAAAGTTATGATTTCTTCACAACAAAGGAAGCATAAATATTCCAGAGGAAGCTCTAACCGAGAGTGTTTATTGAGTTTAGTATTTTGCTTTATTTGATCACACAATCACAGAATCACAGAATTGTTGAGGTAGATCTGTAGGTCATCTAATCTAACTGCCCTAAGCAGGCAGGGCCATCTAGAGCTGGCTGCACAAAACGACATCCAGATGACTTTTGAATATCTCCAACGATGGAGACTCCACAACCTCCCTGAGCAATCTGTTCCACTACTTGACCACCCACCAGTAAATTTTTTTTCTTACCTTTATTGAAATTTCCTGGAATTTCTTTACTACCTCGCATCAGGTGTTTCTACACATTGATAAGATTCCCCTGAGCCTTCTTTTCTCCAAGCTAATCAAGCCCAACTAACTCAGCCTCTTCCGACATGTAAAATGCTTCAAGCCTTTACCCATCTTCATATCTGGCAGTGCAATAGATTTTATCTACATTTATACCTACTGAGCTGAAAATGAAACAATTTTGCTCAGGTTTCCCACATACTAAATAAAGTTATTAAAGTACAAATTAAATAAGATAGCAGTGCTATCACTACCATCACTGTCACTGGACACATTACAAAGGCAGAGGGAACTTTCTCTTTTCTTTGAAATAAGAGACAGACCCACATACTCTGAGATCATTTCAGGCTTTTTATCTCAGTCTCACCAACCAGATTATTTCATCTAGACAGGAATTAGATATCCAAAGTGTAACGGGGCTTGACATTACGGACTTTTTTTTTCAGGGTTCCTAGTATTTAGTTCTATGTAGTTCTTTGCTCTGCTTTCTAGAAGAGCTAAGCATCCTTGCTCTTGATTAATTTTTTGCCATAAGCATCTGAAGTTGACATTAAGAGTTGAGATTACGAACACACAGTCTCAAATATCTGAAGAAAAAACTAAAGTGAAAAATTTACTGAAAAGACGAGAAGTTCACTGATAAGTCAATTTGTGGACAACAAACCAGTATACTTACAATATTGCATGTTTGAAAAAAAAGAGAAGAAACATGAAACAGTTAAATGACTTGTTACCTTCTAGAAGTATTAAGAAAATCAATTTCGTTTTTACTTGGGATGAATAAGACTGAATTTTATTTGCAGTTTATACTCAATATTTTCAGTGAAAAAATGCATTTTTTTACACAAGTTGTTTATCAAGCAATATACCTATACATTAGGTTTTTATTTTATTAATGTTTGCAAAAGGCAGCCATTTCAATAGGCATTATAAATTAAGTTCAAAAGATTAAGCTTGCTTTAGTCTGATAACCAAGCCGCCATCCTAACAGACTCAGAGATACTCACTAGAGATGTATATATTTGCCTCAATATTTTGTTTGACAGAAGTGTACTTCCTCCATTGCTGTAGATTCGCTTAAAACTTTCAGCACAAAAAGTCCTTTATCTTTCAGCTACTTCCATGTTTTCATTATTTTTATATGTTCTTTATTTGGGATGGAGAATGGGAAGTGAAACACAGCTACAGGATGAGACCGAATAATCACCTAAGCTGGGTCTTACATTCTTTAAGATAATCTCTTTATCTCTTGCTGAGAGCAGCTACACTAGTATCTGCTGTAGCTTTTACCTTGCACTGAAAAAGACACTTAAACTTTTCAGACTCAACGGAACTTGCTGTGCAAGGAGTGTCAGGTTTTTCACAGGAACTTTTCAAGGTATAAAATGAACAATGAGGCATAACTGAACCACCAGCATTTAGGAAAAGTTATTCCAAATCTTTGTTTCAAAAAATGGATTCTAACTTTATTTTTCCTTATTTCTTACTCTGCCTAGGATTAGAGGTGAGAAGCTGAATTACAAGCAATGGGAAGGCTATATGATTTTTCCAATTTGTATAAAATAAATAACAATGCACTAAAAATACGATGATATTAAACTTAACTTTGTAACTATTTAAGATTTAATTCTGCAGCAATGATACCTAAATATATTTTGTCAAAATCTGGAAGACAGTGTACACAATAACAACTAGATCTATACTTCACATCTGTATTGAAGATTATCTGTCATTGTTGTGACTATGAATGGGAAAAGGCAAAAAATTTCCATACAGGAACATTTGGATCTTCAAGGGCATTAACTTGTCAAAAATTATAACCCGACTTGGAGGGGAAAAAAAGTGATAGGGAAGTCACAACAGCTATTAGGATCTTTTTCATCCACAGGAACATTGGTTGCTGGATTAAACTACAAAGTCAGATGAACAGTGCAGGTTTTTCCAAAAGATTTGTCTCAGCCAAAGTATAAGTTATTGAGTTCAGTAGACAGAAATGCAAGCAAAAATGCAATGATGTGATAAGTTAGGAAATAAAATGGGAGAATTTATGGCTTATTTCTGTATTTCTGGCTTTTTAACCTATGAAGTTATTTTACCATAGGTTTGGAGAACAATATATTAAAAAAAAATCAAAGAACACACCTAACAGAAAGACTTCCAATGGCGTTCAAAGCCCAATTTCTGATTTCAGCAGAGGGATAAATAAAACATTAAGTGATACATACACCAAGGAAAAAGTTTATGGATGTCTAAAAGATTAATGGTGTATGATTAAGTAGACAGTGATTTATCACTAATAAACTATTTAGTTTGAATAAACCTATATGCTGTTTTCTTAGTTATAAAAACCTAAAGACTACCAGCACAATGGCTGATATAAGTTGATATTCACATTTGTAATGACTGAATATTCATATCCACAGTGGTAAAGTATTTTCTATTTATGGGAGTTGACTCCTAATACAGCCTCTCAAAAATAGTGTATGCAAAAGGCTTGACAACGTTGGAGTGGGATCTGAACAGAAAGACTTAGATGTCTATGACAGCAAAAGTCTCAGTCAGGAGGACTCAGTCAGGGGCCCTGCTAGTTCTAAGCTCTTACAAGGAATAAAAGTAAGATCTACTCGGTCTGGGAAACGAATAATACCAAAACCAACCAAACAAACAAAAAGACCAAATATTGACAGAAGTCATTATGACGATATGAAATACAACAATATATTGGCATATTCTCCTCTAGACAGTTCAAATCCACCAAAGCATATCATATTCTACGATACATGATATCCTATATGAATAATTTAAGCTGTTCAGCACTTCGATTTGTTTCTTTCTCCCCCATCCCCAATAGCAGATACTCCCTTGCATATGATGCTGTAGTATAATATTTTTAGAAAAATGTTGACACTTTAGTAGAAGAGAGGAATCAAACCGAATTTAAATTATTCTCATTGGACAATAAAAGTCTGAATGCAACAGATAGTAAAAAGCTGATTTATTACTTTGAGTAATTTAATTTCTGAAGGGTACTGCTGTGTTTAAGAATCCATGAAAACACTTTAAAAAGGGATTTAAGAATTCCTCTGTCATTTACTTTAATTAATAGTCATTACTTCTTTAATTACTACCATTGAATTGTAACTATTGTTATTGAAATAAAGCCTGTATTAGCACCCTGTACATTACATTATTACAATAAAATCATAATGCACACTGTTTCAAGAAATAGAGGAATTTTAGTTCAGTCTCTTTAAAAATACTCATTTGTTTATGCTTATGTTGATTTAAAAATTGGTGTATTTAATTTACAAATAAGTTCATACACACACAGAAAGGAAAACATAGTTACTTCAAAAAACGTTTTATCAAAAATCTTGGAATTCAGAATATCTCATAATCTATTAATTGCCTCAGTTTTTACATTATTCTTATCATAAACAAATACCCCACAGACATTAGTATTTTTCATTATGCAAGCTCTCAAACATTGCCTACACTAGAAACTCAATACCTGTGTGTGGGGGCTGCCATTGTAGCCTGCAGTTCCTGAGTTAGACAAAGCTGAAGTATTTAAAGGAGGAAGACAAAAATTCAGAGTCCCATATCTTGAACAACAATATGCCCTATCGTTATATTATCAGTAAAACCAAGCAGACGTTCCAGGTTTTTCTACACAATATTCTATTTTAATTATAACTAACTCTTGACTTTGCAGCTTGGCTGATATGTGCTGCAAGAAGTGTGGTTAAATATTATTGTAGTAATAATGCAAGTGATAACTAAAATAGATTTTCAGTGTTCTCTGTGTACTAGCTGACTTCAAAATAAGGCATTAACCATACTTTACTTGGCATTAAGCAAGTTTTGACTGAAACACTGAAAATCTAATGCAATAGAAACTCTAGGTAATAGTTTAAAATACATGTAAAATAGATTAAGTGAATAATAAAAAATATGCAAATAAAACATGATTCCTGTAGATCTTAGCTATAAGGCATTACTCCTCTGCTTTGAGATATAGTTAGCCAGACACAGATTTTAAGGAAAAAAAAAGCACTTGAGCCATAACTTTAGTTAACTTTCTTCTGGGTGTAAAATGTACATTCTTTCATTTGCTCCTGTTTTGCCTTTCTTTTATTGACAGCAGGTATCAATGGGACACATCTGCAGTGATAAAAGCCCATTAGCCACAAGAACAGACAGATGGGACAGATGTGATTATAATTAATAATGAAATAAATGGCACCTAGCTTTTCTAAGCACTGTTCACTTTTTTAATGAAAGGTTTTAATTAATCTCCAGCTTATAAAAATACTGAATCTTACTCTGAGTTGCCAATACATTCCTGACATTTTCAATTCATCATGCTAATATGTGGTCTTCTCTAGATCTATACGAAAAAAAAAAAGGGAAAAAGAAGGTTTCCAAAAATGTGGCTGATGTTAATATAGCGGTATTGTTTAGTACTTGTGTATTATTTTTTCCAAACTGTTTAATGTCAGCAAGGCATTTCTTAGGGCAAATACACAAGTGCCGTCTCAGATGTTATCCTTTCTATTTTTACAAGATGAGACACATGAAAGAGTTGAGAGCATTATTAACCTTAGCAATGAGGCAAAGAAGAGTAAACCATAGGACAACTGTAGGAAAAAAGTCCAAGGAAACAATGGAAATTAAGGTCCCTGTGAAAAGAAGAGAATGTGTATCCTATGAACAAGAAGTTTCTTTTTTAAGGTAATTGTCTAATATGAGGCACAAGGCAGGAGTTTAAAGCTGAACAAAAACATAAAGTATGCGTTGTGAGATTGGTACTACCTATTAATATATTATTCAACAAATGTTAAAGAAGCATCCATATGGTGAAAGCATATAAGTGTGAACCATTGCCTTTCTCACCAGATAAAAACATTAAATTTTTTTCTTTTTATTTTTAACATCAATATTTTTCCTTATGATTGAGGATAATGCATTCCATATGTTGTATCTTACAATTATCAGCCCAGAATACTCCAAAGATAGATAAAACAATGATTTTGATATTATTGCACATTATGACAATGAACCCATAGGACTAACTTGTTCCTATTGACATAGTATCTGTTTAAAAGCCAACTGCAGTAGGAGCAGAGAACAATGACCAATGTTCAGAAGAACAGATGTGGCGTATAAATTTTGCCATGGCCATAAGAAGTTTTAGAGATACAGCAACAAGAATCTGTCATATGGCCAAATAAAGTGCCGTTCACACTACCCCTGGATCAACAACATTGGTGATTCCTTTTCTTTTTGGAACAATTCCCACATTTATCTAAATCACTATCAGCCACTTTGCTACAAAAACATTAGTGATAATAATGGCATCTAATCTGGTTCTTAGCACGGTGATTTAGGCATGTTAACTTTCCTTCATTGTGCAAAATATTATCCTCCCAAATAATTTCTCATGGCTGGTGATGATTGATTTGTAAGGTATTATTTAACCTGGAATAATATACTCTTGTCATATTCCGAAATCTTTATTAATAAACTTATAAAACATGCACTAGCTCAGCATCAGCAGCTTTCTGCTTTGAAAGAAACTGTTATATAAAACTAGAGGGGAGGATTTAATAGCAGGATCTGTTTGTAAATGTTGTGTTCCAGTGTCCTAATCCTGAAACAAGATATCATTTCCAAATATCTACAAAACCAAAGCAGATTCCTCAGATCCATTCCACCTGTTATGGAATAGCTTCTTAAAAACTTTATGTGTAAACAGACCATCTACCTGATTTTTTTATACATTAAGTGCTACGCACAAAAGAGTCTGCATAATGTGGCTGCCAGTGGTGAGCAGGTAATTTGGCTTTATCTATCCTTATAAGATAAATGGATGATAAGCTATCTTACTGGTAAGTTGATTTTTCGGGCCGGCAGTCGTTATGCCTTGTTAGCAAGGACAAATTTTATTTATTTTTATTAATAATTACAATGACTGTTATTGTTTCCTGAAATTGTCTTAGGTTCTGAAATCTCTTAGGATCTTTTATGTTACTTACCTCGATATTTACCTACCATTTTTTTACTGCTGCAATACCTAAATAACCTAAATATTGCAAGGCCCATTATTGCAGCTGCTGCAAAGAGATAATAGAAAGCAGCTTTTTTCTTCCAAATTCTGACAAAGCAGAAAAGCCATTTGAAGAGCTGAACATGAATGTTAGGACAAAGAACAAGGAGACATGACAACAGATATAATGAGACAAATCAGAGTCAGAGACAAGTGTAGGTTGACTACAAAACATTTTTACATAAACCCCATATTGATTCATTAAACCTGGAATTGTTATCAGAACAAGGTTTAGGAGAATATAGAAACTCAATAGTTTGTAATTGAAAAGAACTGAATTGAAATTATGGTAATTAAACTTTTGGATAACTGTTTGATATAAAAGACATATGAAAAAAATGAAAACATTTTTTCACTCAGTGTTATTCAGTCCCAACGACTACAGAGCATTGTGTGTTTGCGATTTATTGGGTTGGATTTTCTGCATGCACTACCTAAGAATTTTGTCTTGGAAAGGCACCTGAATCAGAAGAAGGTTGTCAATAAAGCACAAGACATAAAAGTTGAAGAAATCTGGGATAAGATTAAGGTCAGCATGATTTTGCCGAGTGGCTTTTAGAATTACCCGTTCAACATGATCGGATGGAAAGGGTACGTAATCAGATGTGTATGCCTCTGGAATTAAAAAGAAATAATGAAGGAATGGGTGTACTTAATGTCAATTGGCTGTTTGTCACTGTGTAGATAGGCAGGCAGCACGGTTCAATGTGGAAGATGATTCCAATACAGTCATTGTTTTAATATAATGTTTGTACAATGTAGATACTTTTATGTGAGACATAAGGAAAAGACATACATCTGTTATTACTGCCACTGTGTTGCAAAGTCATTGTGATAGTCTCTAACAACAGCTGAAAATTAAAAAATTAGAGACAAACTCAGTAAATTTTTACTTCCTTTTGTAATTTCTTCTTTTTTTTTTAATTAAGAGAGCACATTACTAAAAGTTGTGTAATACTTTGAAAGCGTCTTTGGGTTTTTACAGCTTTCGGAAGCATTATGTGACTTGAATAATGGGATATATCCAGCTCTGCCTTGAAAGACGATATAGGTTTCCAAAGAAAAACATCAAAAGGGAAAATGAGATAAAAGACAAAAGAAATTATTAGCAAACCTGCTGTCCATTATGCACAGAGGACATTAGCATACAGCAAAGCATTCCTACCTATAAAGGCTCTTACAAATTCATGTTATATATTTGTGACACTTGTCTTGCAAAATTGACATCTGAATTGTCTTGTGAAACTTAATGGATATGAATTGGACTTGATTTTTAAGGACTGAAGTTTTAAAAGAAATGATGTTTTATGTTATAATTAATGACAGTTGTGTGTGTAATTAAAAGGTTTATTTGATTACTATTATAATACAGACTTGAAGATCTGAGGAACAAGGCATAAATATTGCTAAGATGGAGCTGAAGGATAAATGGACTTATTCTATTAATGATGTCTGTCCTTCTGCAAAGATAAAATCACTATCTGAAATCCATTTGCTGAATATTCAGACATCTTCTACCATTCGTTTTTTCCTTTGATGGCATATTCTATACACAAGCAAAACCAAAAACCAAGTGAGAGGAAAAGCCAGCTGCACTTACTAGGAAGGTAAAGTTTTGCTGACTTGGTTCTGGGGTTTGCTTTTAATCTGAGGAATTTCCATGGTCTCAGAACAAAACGAGGAAAAACCAACCAACCAACCAAACAAACAAACAAAAAAACCAAACCCACAATAAAAAAATTATACTTAAAGAAGTCAGAGAAATCCAGGTTCCTCTTCTCCAAGGACTGAGACTCTACAACCTCTCTGGACACATTGTTGGTTCATGTTCAGTTTGTCTACCAGGACCCCAAGGACTGGTGCCTTACAACCAGGAAAAAAGATGCATTGTATTTGATAACAAAGTTGAAAATGTTTTCTTCCCTTTTTATGATGCTTTTCTTATATGATTATCATGTATCCATACTCCTTCTTGGGAACCTCTAGTAAAAAACCTTTCAAAGTGAGAGAATCAGGAACAGCAATCAAAAAGTTACTAAAAAAACCCCAAAGAAAACCTAAAAAAAGTTACTAAAGGCAAACTGTGCCTCATTTAAAAGTAGCTTGAATATCACTGTCTAACTCCTGATTAAATGCAATATAGACATATCACCCATGAAGTCACAAAAGTGTACCAGCTCAAAAAGCAGTGAACAAAAGAGAAATTGTCTTAATTTCTTTCCATTTCCAAAGGATAGGTCTATCTTCCAGCTGCAAGATTCTCTGATCTAGCAAATAGCATGAATTGAGATTAATTGTGCATGCCATCATCCACCACCTTTTCTGACACTTGAATAGTGAAAATTCCAGAGGATCAAGAAAGAGGTCATAATGCATGTTTAGGAAAGCCCTGGTAATTTATCACTATTTCTTTGCATTATAAATGAAATCAAGGTTCACCTTAAAGCTTACTGAAGGTGATATAAAGGAAGATATTTCAAACATTTCAAAAACTAGGTAAAAATAAACTAAACGGAGTTGGAATATGGAAAGTGTCCAACTGGCAAAGGAGAGTCTGACAGAGAGTTAGAGACATAATTGCCACACCATCTGTTGTCCAATATAAAGTCTTCCAACAAATCAGAATTTAACAGTGAATCTGTCATTCTTACTTCCAAGACTATCATGTAAAGAAATGGACTACCATGAAAAAAATCTAGTACCGTGTCAGTGTGCCAAACAAGCAATTCATTAGTAGCTCTATCAAAGAATTTCCAGAAGTCATTCTAGTCCAGAAACAGCAAGTTATTTCAGATTATAATAAACAGGATGTGATCATTCTTAGATCATCAAAAGATGGGGAAAATAATCCACTCAGAATCCTGAAGATCTTGCTGTAAATCAATGGCTCTAGTGATCTTTAGCTGGGATTAATTCAGACTTGTACCTATCAACTCCTCAGTGCTTTTAGACACAAAAAAAATTCAACTCAAACCCAGGACTTTTTTAAAAATTGTAGAAATTTTAATGAACTTTTATTGTCTCCAATATTTAAGACTGAAATAGCATGGAGAAGGACAGCCAAAGGCAATGTCTCGCTAGCAAAATAATCACATAATAGAATTTTGTTTATACATTCAGTAAGTTTCATACTAAGACAATTAAGGATCTTTTTCCCTAC
>NW_010417887.1:11434-42949 GCF_000710305.1 Buceros rhinoceros silvestris | reverse complement strand
ACAGTATGACGGTTGCAGATTCTGACATCTCAGATTTGGGATGAAATACTTTACTTGAATTATAAGAAAACGTCTTTTAATACTCTGTCTTAGTATTCACAATCACCTTGTATCCATTTCTTCATGTGTCAGCATTGCCTTTTGAGTCATCCATATTAATGCAGGCTAGAATGTTATTGATACATGAATATTCTCTTTTTATTACTTCTAGGCATTTTGTAGTAGATTTGCTCTGACCTTACTCTGAATGCTAAAAATCCTTCCAAAGCCTTAAATTCTGTGATCTATCATACTGCCAAACTAACCTTCCCTTACTAAAACTATTTTTCCTGATTGTATGATCAAAAGGCCTTGAGATGTGCCTCACCTGCCATCTTCCTTTCAGAGACTTTCTCCTTAAATCAGATGTAGAGTTCTTAGTTTCACCTGTGGTGGGGGTTTTTTTGGTTGTTTTTTTTTTTTTTTTTAAATATTTAAAATAAAATTTGCCTGATTGTATGATCAAAAGGCCTTGAGATGTGCCTCACCTGCCATCTTCCTTTCAGAGACTTTCTCCTTAAATCAGATGTAGAGTTCTTAGTTTCACCTGTGGTGGGGGTTTTTTTGGTTGTTTTTTTTTTTTTTTTGTAAATCATGTAAAATAAATTTAGACTGGATTTTTTTTGCAGTCAATCAATGACGAGCACAATCGTAGCAAAATCTGTTTTAGTGAAGCCTCTTTGAAGTTCAGAAAAATAATTAGTAGGACGAAGGAAAGATATCTGCAAAAGATTTTTTTTTTTTTTTTTTTTTTTTTTTTTTTTTTTTTTTTTTTTTTTTTTTTTTTTTTTTTTTTTTTTTTTTTTTTTTTGCTCAATGCCCTCAGATACTGACATTTACCCATCTCTGTTTCTATATGCAGTCAAAGGGACTTCTGAGGGAAATAGGATGTGAGAAAATTGAGTGAAGCATCTTAACCCTTTCTCTTCATTCATATGATTTAAAATAGTGACAAGCCTGAAGAGAAAGACTGCAAAAATAAATGTGCAACATTTTAAAATTCAGATTACAAAATAGGATCAAATGTCCCATTTAAACTATTACATTAGAAGTTCTCTCCATAGAAGAGTAGTTGGAATCACACAAAATAGAACACGCCTAAATATATTTAAGTCAAGGATAGACCCATTCGAAATTCAAAGTTCATTTAAATGGACATTAAAAAAAAATCTTACTTTTTTTCCTTCTCAGCATTTTTGACTCAGGCCAACAAATTCTGTGGAACAGGTAAGAATCACATAAATTATTGACTTGTGACGTGAATTTCACATTCTTTAGAAAGAAAAAAGTAATTCAGAAATCATCCTTGCTTTAGGGTGGATTGTTTTATGTCGATTCTGTTTTTCAATAGCCTTACAAACCTAATTAATATATTTTAATTTAATTTAAATCATAGAATATAACCCTACCTGCTTTATTAAAAGCAACAATTGCTTACATAATAGCATTTATATTAGTAAAATGTAAAGGCACTGAAACAATTCTAAGTTCGCATGGTGTTAAAATGGTTATTCTGGAAATATCACCATTACTAACATAACCTTCAGTACTGTGTTTAGCCTCAAACACAAAATTGACTTAGTACTTATAAATCTTACTAAAATAAAAGCAGAAAAGAATGAGGGCTTTTCTTAAAATATGAAATGATATTGATGAAGAATGTCATATTCATGAAAACTAAAATGCTCAGAAAAAGAATATTTTCTAATCAATGCATCATTAATCTAATCTAATATAATCTAATCAATGCTATCATAATATCAAAATACCTTCTTTTGACAAGGGAACATATACAAAATTTATTCTTTCCTTTAAAATAAATGCCCTATTGAAAACATTTATCAAAACGATGTAAAAGTTTGGTAACTCTCCATGAAAGTTTCTGATTCATGGGTTTTTTTTAAATATGTTTACACATAAATAAATAAATATTATTGCAAATATTATTCTTAAAACTGATCTTTTAGCATAAGAAACTGAACTGAGTTGGCTAGGGTAGAGTTATTTTTCTTCATGGCAGCTCATATGGTGCTATGTTTTAGATTTTTGACCAAAACTGTACTGACAGAACCTGGTTTAGCTTTTGCTGAAGTGTTTGCATCAGGGTCTTCTCTGTTTCTCACTCTGCCCCCACAGTGAATAGATTCGTGGGGGCACACAATATGCTGGGAGGGTACACAACTGGGCAGACTACTTAAACTAACCAAGGTGATATTTCATACCATATAACATCAGGCTCGGTGAGAAAAGGGAAAACTGGGGGGTTTAGGAATCATAGCCACCTTTTGCTTGGGAACTGGCTGGGCATCTGTCTAACCATGGGAGGTGGTGAGTGATTACTTGTGTTCGCTGGCTTTGTTTTCTTCTCTCTTCTTTCACTTATACTTGACTTCTTAAATAGTTTCTTTATCTTGGTTCCAAAGTTTCCTTACTTTTATTCTTTCATACCTCTTCTCCCATCCACTGGGAAGAAGGAGAGTGAGCAAGAGTTGTGTGGTGCTCAACTGTCCACTGAGTTTAACTCACAACAGAAACAAAAGCTCATACATTAAAGTTACCTTAGAGGCAAAGGGAAAATAGTTGTTAATTCTATACACAATGCTAAATACTGAATTATAAAATTAAATTTATGGCAATCATGTCATAAGAAAGTGATTTTGAATTTGTTCTCACTTTTTGTGATTATTTTGGTAAAAATACGGGTAATAAAAACTGTATATCCTTTTACTGTATTGTACAGCACTACTCTATTAAGAGTTAAAGTCAATACAACGTTTTGTTATGGAATTTCTCAGGATTAACCTCTCTATCTGCCTGTATATTTCACTTTTTTTCTCTATGCACTTGTTGTGTCCTTTAATTCACATCGCTTCTTTTGACATTTAAAGCTTAAATAATGAAAGTCAAAGAGCACGGAAACTAGAGAAACAAGTTTGAAACCCAAACTGTTTCTTCATTCTTTCAAAGATCCCCATAGGTACAACTCTAGAAATACCCAATGGATAAAATCTTCAAAAAACCACTCTTGCCTACAATTTTTCTACCAACAGAAATTATCTGAAATGTTATTATTTTCTTTTTAATGCTACAGAATAAAGACAAACTACTTCAAGGAGAAGAAAGAGAAAAAGAATACGCAGTCCATTGTTAAGGAAAATAAATTAAAAATAAATAGTTATCTCTTTTCTAATGAGGTGCTGTAAAAGAAATGTTTTTACAGCCATCAATGTTCAGAAGAATTATGTCTCTGTAGATATTTTCATTTTTTGACAAACATTAATTAAAAAAAAACCCAAACATGCAAATAAAATTTATATTCAAACATCAAGGGAAAATGTAAACCAAAATGAAAACATTTCTTTTTTTCAAGAGCAAGGAGAAGAAAATGTAGTTAAAACATTGAGTGAATACACATGGATTGAGAGTGGATGCATAATTTTGCATGTGAGATGTTTGTTGTGCAAATACATTGAGCTAATCTGAATAAAAACTGTAAGGAAGAATAAGCATGGAAAAAAGAGCAGTGTGAGATAAACTACTTCTCAGAAAATGTCAAAATTTTGTTAAATGACCAATGGTCTTTGTGTTTACATTATCTGAAAACCTCCTTTAATGGACTAGATACACCACGGAGAAGGTACCTGTGCTAAGGTGTTGTATATAAACAAAACTAAAGAAAAAACCCGCAGTCTCAGTGATCTTACAAACAAATTACAAGCAATGTGCAACAGAGTGATATATACTAGAGAAAGAAGCAATTACATGAGTCAGAATGACAAAGACTAGCACAGTATGTCAGTATGATGGTTTTACTAGAATAAAGGACTGGATTAGATGACAACCTGAAGTCCCTTTCATTGCTATAAGATAGGTCAAAACCGGGAGATGCCTTCCTGATACTGAATGAATTTCGAAATTTACAGGGGCAATAAGGCCCTTAACTGCTTATGGACATGAGGACAGGGTGGATATTTTGGATACAGCACTACATAGGGTGTGACTTTTGATGAGAGGGCAAGACCTTAATGATTACTGCAAAAATAAAACACATTTTCATCCTAAGATATCTGGGGTTTACAGTACACTAGCAGCTAACAAATCCTGATAGGAGGAACCATACACATTTGAACTCAGTCAGATACGGTTAGCAGGAGTGGGAGAACTACAGTTAAGCAAAATCACGAAGTCTAGCAGTGAGGTGAGATTATGTTCTAGTGCAGAGATTCAACTGAAAAAATGAAGACTAAACTACATGATAGAGCTGGGAGTCTGTTCCAAATGGTACAGGGAAGGAACTCCATGGCTGAGACAGGGGAATGATGGCTATATAAGGGAAGCAAATGACAGGAAGATCTGGAAATGTGTGGGACAACAGAGGACAAAGAGAGAAAAGGGAGCTTGGGTTTGATGTATTTGAAGATCAAGAAAAGTAAAGATTCACAAAAGGTAGATGAGAATACGGACAAAATAGTAATGGTATATAAGATAATTCAGAGATTAGCTTTTACGTTGGTTGGGCGAGAGATGCTACCAGATAGCTGCGAAGGAGACGTGTGCTACACTTAAAGTAGAACACAACTCGGGTTTGTTTCCCAAGATGTGGATGAAAAGAAACTTCTGAAGTGCTTTAAAGAAATAATCAGCACAATCGCACACTGGTGAAGATGAACAACAGAGACTCAGACATAAAAAAACCTGCAAAAAAAAAGACAATGAGAAAGAGGATACCTAAATACATTAACTGGAATTGCAATAGAAATTTTGGATAAAGCCTTATCACTGAATTACAAACTTACACTTCTTTGCTTTTTCTGGTTCAGACACTCTAGTGGCACTTTTTCACTTACCTGAATAAGATTTGAAATTCCCAAGACAATTTAAAATGGCATAAAATCAGTGTTTTTACCTTAAACTACCACAGCTTCAGGGTATAGTTTTAAGTTCTATTTGTCCTCTAAAGGAAAACAGTGAGACCCATGCTTGACTCAAATTAAGAAATTAAACGCAGGGCTTGAATTTTAACTCGAACTGGTACTTAAATAGAAGTTGATGTCCTATTGTAAGAAAGGAATGTGACTTCAGACTTTCTGCACTTTTCCACCAAACTCAAAAACACACTTTACTCATCATTATGGATTCTCTAACAAATGACAACTACCCAGGTACTAGGCATGGTAGTATCAAGTGCTGAGATGATGTAGTGCCTCTGCAAATGTTATGCTGTGCCACAGCATGCAAATTAAAGAGAAGTTCTCTTTTTTATATTGCTATACACTTTGAATAGGAGAATAAAAAGAGATAAAAAGGCAGAGGAGGAAAAATTATAAAAATAAAAAGAAATGCCAGGACACCATCCTTATATGAGTTTTCCTTTAATTATGCCTGTCTCAATTTTCGAAAAGAAAATGAAGTCAGATGCACACAACTCATGTGGCAGAAGCTTGTACGAAGAGCACCATCATCGTATTCCAACTCATTGGCAGTAATGGACTGGGGAAACAAAGAAGCACCAGTAGTGGATGATGTGGCTCACCACCTCTGGCAGTTTGAAGAAGATGCTTCTTCTTCCCTTGTCACAGCTGTGGAGAAGCTGTCTCAAGAGTTCCAGCAATTCAAAGAGGATACATCCTACCCTCAATGTGTGCAAACCAGTATCTCAGCTGTTAAAAGTAAGAGTGCTCCTGCTCGATAGGGACAATATGTAAGGTGCGCACCACAGGGTACCCTGTGGTTTTACCTGCATGATCACAGAGAGTACATGAGGAAATGGGATGGAGAACCCACTTCTACCCTAGATGCACATGTACACATGTACATGAGGAAAAACAATTGTGAAAGGGGATTCTCCCAAGATAAATGCCAGTCCAGTTTCCATAGACTACCTCGAAAGAGGTTTAGTTCAAGGACCCAAAAAGGTACAGGTGGGCTTTTGGGATAGCTTCCTTGGAGACAGAGGAAGGTGAATGGTTGTCCACCTTTCCTGATCTCTAGAGGACCCTTTTGTGGTAGGATTGCCGAGGGTTGAAGAACAGGATGTAGCAAATGCTATTAAAGTGGTGTGTTGGTGGCAATACTACCCTAATCGAGATTCCCTGATCCCCATCATTAAGCTGCACTGGAAAAGGGTGATGCTCCAAACAGTTGCAATACATTGATAACATCTATGTATGGGGCAATACAGCAGAAGAATTTTTGAGAAAGAAAGAATCTAAGTCCTTCTGAGGGCAGGTTTTGCCATAAAGAAAAGTAAGGTCAAGAGACCTGTGCAGGAGATTCAGTATTTAGGAATAAAATGGTAAGATGAGCATCATTAGATTCCAATAGATGTGATTAATAAAATAACAGCTATGTCCCTTCCAACTAGCAAAAAGGAAACAAGCTTTCTTAAGCATTGTGGGTTTCTGGAGAATGCATATTCCACGTTACAGTGAGATTGTAAATCCTCTCTATCAAGTGACCCAAAAAAAGAATGATTTTACATGGGGCTCTGAGTAATGACAAGCCTTTGAACAAATTAAAGAGAAAGTAGTTCAAGCAGTAGCTCTTGGGCCAGGCTGGTCAGGACAAGGTGTTAAAAGAGACCACAGCTGGGGAGAATGGCACTATCTGGAGTGTCCAGCAAAAAGCACCATGGGGGACTTGAGGCCCATAGGGTTTTGGAGCTGAATATGCAGAGGGTCTGAAGCCCACTACAGTCCCACTGAAAAAAGAGATATTGACAGCTTATAAAGTTCGAGCTGCTTCAGAAAAGGTTGGTACTGAAGTACAGCTCCTCCTGGGTCCCCAATTGCCAGCGTTGAACTGGATCTTTAAAGGGAAGACTCCCTCCATACATCATCCAACTGATGCTGTGCAGAGTAAGCGGATTCCACTGAGAACACAACAAGCTCCAATAGGGAGCCGTGGCTGCCCAGGAATTCTGAAAGTAACCACAAATTGGCCAGAAGGCAAAGATTTTTGAATGTTACCAGAGTAGGAGATAACACAGGCTGAAGAGGTCCCACCATATAATAAAATAACAGATAATGAGAAGTGATATCCTCTCTTCACTGATTGGTCGTGCTGTATTGTGGGAAAACATCAGAGGCATAAGGCTGCTGAGTTGCAGAAGCCGCTGAAGGAAAAGGTGAATTGAATCAGTTTGCAGAGGTGAAAGCCATCTGTGAGGGCTTAGCAACTACTCCTGTTTCAGAAAGAAGTTTCCTTTAAACCAACTAGTTGTATTCCCTGCCATGTGACCCCAGCTGCATCTCCATTTTTCATTGGTTAAAAGTTTTCGCGGGTCTGTTCAATTTTTGCGCTGTTTCTGCTTTAAAAAGCTGTGCCGCACCCACGTTAGGGCAGTCTTTCTGCACTCTCTGCCACCCCCCAGACCACCGTTGCTTGCGCCGCGCCAGTCGCCCTGGACCACCACCTAGCCGCGCTTTCTCCGGAGCCATCACAGCTTGTCGGGACCTGATCCATCCCTGCCAGCACGAGCCGTGCCAGGGACCGCTGCCGAGCCACTGGAAACCAAGCCCCACTCGTCTCGGAGCCGCGCCGCTTGCTGCTCATCCCCAGGCTGCAGCTGTGCTGCGGAAAAGAAAAAATGCTGCATGTGGAGCCCTGCCGCAGAAAACCGCCAAGCTGTGCACCAGAGCTGAGCCTTTTTGCCTGCTCACCACTTCCAGCCATGCTGTGGGGGGAGCGGAAACCCCCCTCGTCGTTTTGGGAGCCACCACGTCTTCAGTAAAGTTACAGCCAAGCTGCCGCGCCGTGCGGAACCAGACCCCACCGCGCGCCCAAGAGCCGTTTGCTTTTGCTTTTGCCTCAATCCACAATAGAGACTGGTTGGATTGTGCCGATTCTACTTTTACTCGGGGGGTCAGGAATATTGTAATTGCGCGGGTTCCTGTGTTCCAGTCACGCGGCAGACCACATGGCCACCACCATCTCGGATCACTACCAGGTCAGGTTTCACTTTTGCTACCAACCTCGGTTTAACCCTTGCTTTCCCAAAACCCCCAATATCTCACTGGTTTTCTTGTGTATTTAATATATCCCTGTTTGTGGTGTTATTAAAGTTTGTTTCAGTTTTTCAAAAAAGTGTTTTAGAGGTCTCACTAATTCTTTTCTCCCTTCCCCTGTCTCTGGTGGGATAGGGAAGGGTATTATCGTCATCAGACCTTGATTTTACCTGGACCAAACCGTTGACACCATCCAACTGGCTTTAGATATTGCTGAGTGAGAAAGGTGGCTTGTACTCTACCTGTGTGCTGACCCATGGATGGTGGCAAATGCCCTGTGGTGGTGATTACAGCAATGGAAGCCGAGCAACTGGCAGCACAGAGGTAAAGCCATCTGGGCTGTTGAATTACAGCAAGGTATTCCTGCTTGGGTAGGGAACCTGGTTGTGAAACTGTAGCATAGATGCCCATGTACCCAAGAGTTGGGCTGCTGAAGAACATCAAAATGGCCAGTGGGTTGATCAGGTTGCTAGGATTGAAGTGGTTGAGGTAGGTCTTGGATTGGCAACATAAGGGTGAAAAATTCATGGGTCACTAGGCCCTTGACACTTCAGGACATCAGAGAAGAGATGCAACATACAGATGGGCTTGTGAACGAGGAGTGGACTTAACCATGGATGCTATTGCAGAGGTTATTATCCATGAAAGTGAAACATGCACTGTGATCAAGCAAGCCAAGTGGTTAAACCCCTTTGGTATGGAGGATGATAGCTAAAATATAAATAGGGATATTTATATTTACATAAAACATATATAGGGATAGTTAAAATATATATAGGGAGGCCTGGCAGATTGATTATATCACGCAAATTTCAGGCTAGCAAAGCTTCTTGGACTGGCTATATCATGTTTTTAAATTAAAATTATGTCACTAGAGATATGTTAATTGGACACACAAACACACAGGCGTGTTTGGGGCATTAGTCAGAAAAGAAGTTCTTATAAATCGATCCTGTTTATTGAGCTCTGAGTTATGAGAAATAGGAATACTGCTCTTTCCTTGAAAGTCCAATTACAATTTGTATAGTCATTATTAAGCAATTAATGTCACTTAATATAAAGTGATATGGCAGGGCTACAGCACAATAACCCTTTTCTTAATGAATATTTCTTATTGTGTGTTTTAAAAGTAACTCCTTTGAGAAATTCTGGCTGCTAAATTAAGTCAGTTATGAGATCACAAAATATGACCTCCCAAAACTTTTTAAAAAGAAATATTCAATTAGAAGCCTTTAATACACCAAAGGATTTTGAATTATTATTTAACTGTGAGTTTTTTTAATTGCTAGAGGACTAATCTATTGTAAAGTCCAAATGTTAAGTAGAATGGCATTTTTCATTCATCAAAATGGATAGTGATGAGGATTTTAAAGGATTCACAGGTCCAATTTGTAATCCTCTGACAATATGCTTCATGTTTGCCACAGTTACATAGCTTTTTCCTCGCTTACAAATCTTAGTCCTTATGTTTTTAAGTACCCACAACAACTGCACAACTCCGGAACCCTAGGTCTAAAGATACAGTTCTCTATGCTGATCTTGTTATGCTGAATCCAGTAAAAGTGATTTACTCTGCAGGTTTTTTTATTTGGTGAGTCTGTAGCCAGATGAAACAATCCTCTTGGAGTGTTTTTAACAGTAAGAACAGCATACTTAGAGTTACAGGTTTTAAAACTATAAAGCAGTCCATACACCTCTATCTTACCTGAAGGCTTACTATCTGCTGAGCCTGATGTATAAACAGCACACATCTCAGCATGTTTCTCTTCAACAACTACCTCTTCTCACTTTAATAATGTTCTATTAAAAGGTTCATTTACCTTCTATGTTCAAGCACCTTTTCCTATCATTACTTACTTTTAATAAATCTCAAACACTTTCTGAAAATATTTTTTCCATCAACTTCCTATTAAACTTAAGTAATTTCTTCACATAGTATAACATTCCAGTCATCAGGCTAACAGTATTCATAAATTACAGAACAGTTGCAAATCTATTGCAGATTACTTGATACCTGGCTTTTAAACACTGCAATTAAAATAGATAAAAAGTGTAATGGGTCAATGCTGCATTGTCAACTCCACCACTCAAAAAATAAATACTCACTTTTGAAATAAGAAAGACCAAGGGCACAAAACATCACTAAAACAGAGAAGCTCTGGGTTTCTGGATGTTTAGTCTTCTTTCTCCCATTATTTCCTTTATTTGGATACAAACTTACCTAAACCACTACCTTTGTGGCTACAATAGGCTTTTCTCTTGATTAATTCTTGAACCAATCACATTAGTTCTTTTTTCTTAGCTTTGCTTCTGTATATTCCATAACAAAAAAAGCTTCAACAGAAGACATTGGCTACAACCTCATTAAAACCGTCCCCACTAAATTATATTTTAATGTTCTCAAATGAGAACATTTTACTATCTTCCCTATTCACCGACAAGTTCCAGGCTACAGCTTTGAACCCATGTTGAGAGAGCAGGGAACTGAAATTCAGCGTGAAGAAAGGTTATACATTGTTGTCTATAATATGAGAAACGTGGCAAGACAATTTAAATTTTTGAAGAAAAATGGCCTTTACTGAATTTTTGCTAGAAAGAAATCAGACACTTCTTGAGAAAATTGGTTTCCAAATTACAAAAAGGAGACAGGGATGGTGTGAATAGTTCATAGTGCTGACTAAAGCTTTTAGATGTCTTGGAAATATAAAAATTAAGATGTGACTTATTCTCAGTTTAGCTATTTAGTCTAGCAAACTGAATACTGGTGGCATTGGTACATGATCAACATCAAAACCAACTATAGAAGATTTGTGTCAAAGTTCACTAGTCTTCTAGCTAAGGGCACTTGTAACCATGAGAATTATTTTTATCCTTTCAATTAGCTATGTTATTCCATGTCTGGAAACTAGCTGATCAACATCTTTCTTGTACTGGCGCACCCCAAGTTGATTGCAGGACTCCAGATGTGATCTGACAAACACAGTGGAGAGGGGGATAATCACTCCCCTGGACCTCCTAGATGTGCTTCTGTTAGTACAGCCCTGGTTGCTCTTGGCTTTTGCTGCCAGGGCACGCTGCTAGCTCATGCCAGGCTTGCCATCTATCAGTACCTCCCCAGGACTTTGTCAGCAGAGCTGCTCCACAGACAGTCAGGCACCTGCCTGTATCGTTGAAGGGGACCCTTCCTTCCCAGGTGCAAAATTTGGTATTTATTGTTGCTGACTTTCAGGACGCTTTTGTTGGCTCATTTTCCCAGTCTCCTACCTTATGTCAGAGATTGTCAAGTGGTCCTCCCATTTCTATGTCACCTGCAAAATGACACCAAGATGCATTCCATAACCTGCTCCAGTTCAGACTCCTGCAATATTAATTGAGGTTCTTTATTCCCTTTCCTGACTAAGTTATAGAGACTCAGAGGATATAACAAAGTTGGATATTTACAGCGAATAAATATTCTTTGATTTGTTGCTTACAGCAGCTTTTGGAAGATGATGCCTTGCCTTTTCTCTTTGTTAAAACAACAACAAAAAAAGCAAAAAATAAAATATGAGTGACATTTCAATCAAGTACAAAAACTTAGTTTCTTATTTTTCTTTTCCTAGTTTCTACTGGCAGTATCAATATTCCTACTGTCGTTTTGAATACCGAAGAAGCCATCTGCTCTCCAAATACACACAAACAAAGTATCTGCTTTTTAAAAATATAAATGAAACAACAGAGATAATAATTGCTCTGCACGTTTATAATGGTAATGAGCATAATCCATCAGATTTTAGGACACCTCGCTTACACAAGGCAGAAAAACCCCACTTTTAAGGAGGTATTGTCCTTGTGTAACATTCCTGTTAATGTAAAATGACATCCTAGATTTTATTCATTCAATATATTCAAATTTTCCAAAGTTTTAAGTTATGCTGAAAACCCATGGCACCCAGTTCCTATTTAACCAACTTGTAAAATATACTAAAAGGGATGATAATTTGAGGTTCCTTTTAGTAAACATATGGTGGTTGGCAGTTCTGAGTTATGGTTCTGAATACAGCTCTGACTGATGTATAAAGGGCATGATAAACTGATGCATTTCCATCCACAAGTCAACTCTGTTCAACTAATATTGATTCCAACTCAGTTCCAATGGCAATTGCTACTGCTTGCATAACACGCAAACAATTACATGATCTTGGAGCTTTAATCTACATTTGATCAGTCATCTTAACTCTCCTCAATTGTAATGATACTGTCTTTGCCAACCATGCACCATATTTTACATAAAACCAGCACTGTTGCATGAAGCAGAAGCAGTATCTTTCTTTAATCTGATTTTTCTGTCCTTAAAAGCTGTGGCAAAATTAGGATTACCTTAAATGAGAGCGTGAGAGGTCTCTCAGTCCTTGGTTATAAAAGCTTGAATACTATTCTGGTTTAACACATTTCTTGAGGAGTAAATCTACTATACCCAGGCCAGTTGCTTCACTGTTTCAGACTAACTGCGCAAGTAACTAAACAAAGAGAGTATCTTCAGGAGCGCAAGCAAACAGAATGCATCTGTGTGTCACCATTACAAGCCATGGCTATGGTCAGATAGTTGTGAACCACGAGTGACAAAACAAAGTGTGATAAGTTGCAGTCTGCCTAATAAATCATGACTCAGCAGTCTTGGCTCATGATTCTTACAGCTAGTACTCCTGAACTAATCCTACAAGACTTGAAAAACAAGCAAACAGACAAACAAGCAAGCAAAACCCTATCCCACCAACCAAGCAACAACAACAAAATGAATAAAAAACCAAAACCTAACCAACCAAACAAAACTTCTTGGAAAATTAGCGGAGGTTTGCAAGATGTTCATTTCCTCAGAGAGAACAATATCAGTAACATAAAATTAATTCAGTGGAATTTATTTCACTTTCCAAAGAGGTTTTAGGGTTTTTAGTCTCTAGTTTTTCTTGAATTCAGCTGTGTCCTTGATCTATTTTTAAGTGGTTGTGATTTTTCTGGAGTAGAGCTTGCTATGTCAATTTACTTGAACAAATGGTCTTTCTGTTTCCCTGTGAGATTTCTATACCTCAAAGCAATTTGTCCCCTGACTTATTTTGAACTCTCATATTTTTCTACTACGTTGTCACTGATTTGTGTTTCAAGTTTCATGAAGAACTATTTGCTTTTTCTTGTAGAAATTTCTTTCTTTAGAGTCTTTTTGTAGCTTTGCTCTCCTGCTGGGTATTTTTAAGTTTTTTCTTCTTCTTAAAGAATAAAAGTAGAAAAAGTTTCAGTTGCCAGTTGAAAAGCTTTGGTCTATCATCACACAAGTTTTATATTCTTTCTACCCTCTAGCTGTGTACTAGTGGCATTCTGCTAAGTCAGTATTTTACCTTTTCACTTACATCTTCCTGAAATGCATTTATTTCAGAATTTGAAACCATGCTGTCTCTTTTGCTTTACTCAAAGTGCTCATTAGATTTTTATTAGAACATGTTTTCAAAGTTCATTTGATTCTTGTGCACTAAAAGCTGTGATGATAGGTATATTAATTGATGATGTACAAGGACAAATGGCCATGCCCTTAACAAACTCAAATATATTTCAGTTTCATAGTCTGATTTTTGCAAAAGCAGGAATTATCATTTTCCGTAATGGATAACAAATAAAAAAATATTATTTGTGCTGCTTATAAATATTTCAAAAAGACATTTCAAATCAATTGAGCAATGGGAAAACTTTTCAGTTGATCCCACCGGATCAGCCATATATTTTTTCCTGACAGGTTTTTTCCCCTTAGTAAAAACACAAGTTTCATGCAGCTTGTGAGCCACTCGTGAGTACACCATTTTTTCACATGACTCACCTGCTTTCTTTAGCTAAAATCAGGAAGTTGTAATTCTGACTTATGACAGTGAAAGGCCAGTTGTGATTAATGAACAGGCAACTAATCAACCTTTGGATCCCAGCCAAAATGCAAGGAACCCCAGGAATCAGACAAGCAGCTAGAGAACGGGAACAGCAAAAGAAGGGATCCTGGGCTGCCTCACTCACTAACCAACAGAGAACTGAGGTTAGATCCTCATCCCAGGTGCATTTTTCCCAACTTGAAAACAGCATCCGCCATGCCACCCATTCCCAGCCACACATTCAGGTTCTGTAAACTCAGTTGAGACAGAAAGCGAGTGGTGATGGACACTGGTCAGATCCCATCATTGTGATAGTTTAAATTTAAAGAAGACAGGAGACCTGATAGTCAAAGTACAGAGTCACAAAGAAGTCAATAGTATTTCAAGCTCGGAGGAAACAATGAATGACTTTCTGAAAATTACACCTTGCAAATGCAATATACCATATAGGTAAAGTCAGTGACAACAGCATCACAGTCCAGAGAAATTCTAATGGGATAAAGTTGCAGAAGATAATGAAAGAACTGTTGGCCTAAGAGCAAATGTGATACAGCTTAATTTTCAGCGACGTTGATGAACAAACTGGAGTAATGCTACATGTAGTAACACTACTATGGAATGTTATAAAATAATACAAAGGTCAGGATTTGGAATATAAACAAGTAAAATACAAATCTGACTACATTGAGTCTATGTGCAAAGACAGAGCATGTCCAAATTCATCTAAGCCAGTGCAAGACACTCTACTGAGGCATTTAGGTCAGATACACAGCAGCCCAAAGCATTGTCTAGAGTTCCTGAAGAGACGCAAATGTTTTTAGAGTTGTTTACAAACTCATGAGATGTGACTTTCTTTTCAGAATACCCATCTTTTTGTCATAGAAATAGGAACAGCCTTGGAGAAAAGTTAGCTTTTAATTGCATCATGATTATCTGCCTAAAATAGGAAGATTTAAAATCAGTCAAGGACTATATTTGTTAAACGTTCATTGGGGAAAAAAAAGTTTATAACTTTGTTACGCATAGTCTTCTAATGCTGAGTGGCCTTTTAAAGAAACAGGAATAAAAATAATTGAGGAAGGAAATAAAAATACTTTCTAAGGAATGGAGTAAATCATACCGGTGTGGTAAGAACAGTTTCTACTACGGTAAATATGTAAACTAAATAAAATTATATTAAGAATAAAATAAGACACATACATGAGATATAAATAGGAAGAGATCATTTTCTGTTTATACGAAAAGCCCTCAACTATCTCAATAAAAAGAGCTTTTTCTAAGTATAAATAAAACATTTTTAAGAAGTGGTGAAAGGAAAAAAATTGTAAAAGTCTATGATTGATATACTAGTGAAGATTATTATTGTCAGAAAAACAGAGCATGTTTTGTGCACATTTGTAACATCAGAATGCTTACTTGGCTGTGTTCAGTAACCCAAATAAAAATGGAAGAATATAACTTTGTTTTGTTGCTGTGAAGAAAAAATTCTAAAACTTCTCAAAAGGTAAATAACTCGGACCTCGAGTTTCTTTGGCCATTAGAATCACTTCGTAGAATTAGAGAGAGATAGTAAATTTTACTTCCTATAATGGTTCCTCTCAAAACAGTTAGGGAACAACTGGCAAAGGCAGTGCTAAGATCTAAAGGGAAGTGATTTTGCTCCATGGAGAAAGAGTTGGTCTGAATACATGCAATGGGACATTAAAAGAATTGCACAGAATGATTGCAGTTGGAAGGCATCCAATGACCTGCTTGAGCAGGGCCACTGAGAGCCAGTTTCCCAGGACCTTGTCCAGCTGCTTTTGACTATCTCAAAGAACGGAGACTCCAAAATCTCCCTGGGCAACCTGTGCAGTGCTCAGTCACCCTCACAATTAAAAAGTGTTTCCTGATGTTTGACAGAACCTTCTGTGTTTCAGTTTGTACCTGTTCCCTCTTGTCCTGTCACTAGGCACCACTGAAAAGAGCCTGGCTCCATCGTTAGCCGCCTTTTCTGCAAAGGCAGATTGCTGACAGAGTGAGTTGAATAGAAAAACCACGGTAAGTCTTATATTTCTCTTCACTTATGTGAGGAAAATAGAATCTGAAACTGACCATGAATCATTGACTATCATTTTTTAAAGACCTTTGCAATTTACTTCCTCCACTCAGAACCTAGTTTCCCCAAAGTATTTTCCAGTATTTGCAGATTTAATAAAGAAAAATACTAGATGATGCAGATATAATCTCTTGAACATTAAACAAGAATCAGCAAGATAAAGTCCAGACTGCAATGATGTATGTATTAATTTTTATTTCAAAGGTCTATCCAGAGAAGAAATATAGGCTATGATTAGCAAAAGCATTTCTCAGGAAAAGGCAAATTTAGTAGTATTAGTATTGGTATTGGTATTTATTAGTATTAGTATTAGTATTAGTATTAGTATTAGTATTAGTATTAGTATTAGAATTAGAATTAGAATTAGTATTAGTATTGGTATTGGTATTGGTATTGGTATTTATTAGTATTAGTATTAGTGTATTAGTGTATTAGTACTAGTACTAGTACTAGTATTAGTGGGATAGGGAAAAAGAAAATCAGTTGAGGCTCTCAGCGTAGTAGTAGATGTTTGTGACTTAATACAAATGTTATCATACCAAGTCTTGATAAATCAATGAAAGGGTGATAAAGACTTACAGAAATATATTTCTAAAGAAATATTTAGTTTATGGAAACAAAATCAAAAGAACAAGTCAGAGGTTTTAAATCCTTGCCCAAACTGAACAGCATCACTTTGGAAGCTGCGACATAGTTTATTGCATGTGTCAGAAATGCAGACCAAATCAAGCACATAAAACAACCATGGAAGAGAGAACACTGGGCCATAAAGAATAGATCTTAAAGACAGAGAATCTTTTGTCTTGGCTGGAAAAAAAAAGAATTGATTAAGCCTAGACTAGAATTCTTGAATCCTTGAACTAGTTAACAAGAGCTAGTTAACAAGAACTAGTTAACAAGAGCTGTCAAATCCATTTTCCACCATGGTAGCATTTGACAATGGAATATAATTTCATAAACATTGATTGTAATAGTTGTGTTTTAAACACAACATAGTTCATAACAAAACTCCAGTAATCTCCCTAACCACTCTGTGCAGAAAACCAATGTTGTAGAGAGGAGCAGAGCAGAGCTCTGGTGAATATTTGACATTATGACATCAGGTAAGAGCTCTGATGAATAATGAGTTGCGACCTTCTGAAATTGTGTTCACTGTAAATTAAAGAATACTAGCCCTTTAGAAATTATGGACAAAGATGTTGAGCCCTGCTTCACTGATTAGAGTATGTGGAATGATTTTGTTCAGAAGGGACCTTTAAAGGTCAGCCAGTCCAAGAATCATCTAGCCCAATTGCCCCACCATGGCAGAGACATCTTGCACTAGATCAGGTTTCTTAAAGCTCTGCCTGCCCTGACCTTGACTTCCAGGCATGAACAACACCTCTGGGCAACTTGTTCCAGTGTCTCACCACCTGCATAATAAAAATGTTTTTCCTTATGTCCAATCTAAACCTATCCTCTTTTAGTTTAAAACCATTACTTCTTGTCATAAATGTGTCCTGGTTTGAGCTAGAACAGAACTCATTCTGTTCAGTGATTTTACTTTTCAGCTCAGTCTCTTCTAAGTGACTGCACTGTCTGAAGCTAACGGCATATTTGTGCAGACAGTGTCTGCTTCTAGAACTGGTAACGCTGGATGTTTACAGTCACTACCAGGGACTGGTGTGCAGAAAGGCTCCTGCTTACACTTGCCACTGTGACGACCAAGGTCACTGCTAAATCCCGTGTACCACGTTGGGGGTGCAGTAAGTGAGAGGCTGCACCTGCAGTGAGGAGTGGGCAGGACAGGTGACCCTGAACTGACCAACAAGGTCAGTTTTGTTCGATGAAACACCAACAAGGTGGTTCATTCTATATACATCATATTCGGTATAAAGCTGAGGAATCACAAGGGTCTCACTCTCTCTCCCTCTTCAATGGTTGGTGTGTGAGGAGGACTCCGTCTGTTCTGCCTTCAATCCCGTCTGTTTCCTGTCTGCTGCTGAGCCCAGTCTGGGAATTCCCCAGTGCCTGCCCTGCAGCAGATGTGACGGTGATGTGATTGCCATCGGGGGGTTGGGTTCAGTATGTGCATTGTATATATTTGTATCTATTTAATTTATTATTGTTATTCTCATTAAAGCACTTTTGGTTTTCTTTTCCAATCCATAAGTCTCTCTCCCTTACTAATTTTCTCCTTCCCCTCTTTGAGAAGCAGGGCAAGGTGGAGGGAGGGGTGTGGGTAATCGAGTCTGTTATTTGTCTAGTGGCCAGCCCACTCCTAATCTGTGACAACCTGAATGCTTCATCAATACTTGGCTGACTTAACATTTTCAAAATGTTTAGTGTAACATTCAAAACTATCTTTGATGCAGCTTGGGATCAGAAGCTTTGACACCTGACTGTCAGCAGAAGATTCTGTCATAATCATTATCATAAAGTTTTACTAGAAAACCCAGTATGAAATAACATATTTTTAGAACCTTATATGTATATATATGTATAAACCTTAAATACATATATAAAAAGTTACATTTACATTTACATTTACATTTTTACATTTTACGTATACATGTAAAATATATGTATTTTACATATATATGTGTATACAATGAACTATATATACACAAATAAATATTAACATGAACCTGCATATATATATACAGACACCTATATATTCATAGGTGAATCAGAATTTGGGGACTGATAGGTCACACGAATAATCTTTCACACACTGAATGTCAAGTAATATAAAAATGTTCATCAGCATTAATATATGTGATACATTTTCTTACATGTACAACACAGATCTGAAAATTATCCATAAAGTAAAAATCTTTGGTCTCAATCTTACTCTCAATTGAGAGAAAATGGTACATGCAGCATTCTTTGGGTGTAAGAGTTTTTAAGTAACACAATATTGACAAAATAAACAGATAATTTAGACTCCAATCACTATTTGGTTTTAATATTTTTTGACTATTTCACTTCTGAAAATACCATTCCAAACAGTGCAATGGCCATGTCATTAAGATTATTTTAGAATTCTGCTCTCCAATATTGTGATGCTTGAGTGACAGGACTAGATAGCATTCCTGACAAAATAAAAAGCCTATCTGTAGAATATTCAGAGTTGGAAATTGTAGCCATACCCAAAAAATATAGATCAAGAAACTGGGTATGGATTTAATGAATGAACTGTTAGAGTTAATGGCTAGCAATGTCTCTAAATAGCTTTTCATTGCCTAGCCAATGTGCTCTTAGCAATCCTAGGTCCATTAAATTCAATTATAGTTTATTGAGTTCCAGTTAGTTTATATCCAGACATTATTGAAGTGGATCTGGGATGGGGCAGATGAAAGTACACATGCAGTAGATGGTTTGGGGCAGAATCCATTTAAATAGAAAAGTGTGTTTCAAACAGCTGTAATTACTGTAACAGCATAGAGTATAGAATATAGTATCACAAAGGGAAATTATTCCTGGCAAAAAAACATGTTATCAACCTTTATTTAATTATGATCGAGGTCTTACAAAAAGAATGGTTCAGATTAGAGGAATATCAGGAAAAGAGGCAATGAAGAAATCATATTTTGGAATTAATACAGTATTAAGGCTGCAATTATCAACTATGGAAAAAAATGCTTTTATTCAATTTGTTAGTCCCTTTACTAAAACCACAAATGAACATTTAGTAGAGACAGTGTATTGGAAATGCAATAAAAGAAATTAAATCCCAATCATTACAATTATTACAAAATAGAAAATTTGAAAACTGATTCACAGTTGCTATTTAGAGTCACTAAAGTTTGTAAAAGCATGTCTCCACTACCCCTTGTACCATTAGAGTAACAACATGTCCAGCCATCATATGCCTCTTTTCCCGAGTGCTCCTAAAAGCTTAATCAATAGGTTCAATTTGATTTTTGAAACAATATCCATTCATTTTAAAATATCTCTTTGTTTTCTGGGTTTAGTAAATTAATCATGTCATTCTATTTTTTGAAGGAGGATTGTTGACCTGTTCTGTATGTTCAGCTGAAGTTTTCTAGTGGCTCTGTCATTCAGCAAAGTCCTTATAGACAAATTGGTTTGTTCATTCTTGCTTCACTACCTGCAAGGTGAATCTTCATTACACTCCATTCAGATGTCCCAGGATCATCTTAGGGTAAACCTGCTCTTGATAACATCCTTGAATGGTTCTTCCTTTATTACTGTTCTTCACAACTATTTTGTCTGGTATCCACCAAAGGACTAAGTCTGCACGCACATATTCTGTCTCACCAGAAAGTATTGAAGTTTCTTTGATGATGCTTTCCTGAAAGGATCATTGTGCTTCTCTTCCCATTTCCAAAGACTGTCTCCACAATACTTGCGTCCTCCCTGTGATCTCTCCTGGATCTTGATCTTTCCAGTTAATAAGAACTTCTTTGTCTGGTCACTGGCAAGGCATCTATCCGTTCGTAATGCTTACCAACACTTAATTACACCTTATAACTTGTTTTCTCATCTAAAGCTTCAAAGGCAGTTTAAAACATGAACAGCTAGTGCAATGCATTTGTGATTGTGTCCCACTGATAAGACTGAATGCTTGTGCTGAGTTATCAAAGTATTTCTTTAACCTAAGCCTTCTAAAATAAGAGGCTTTCTCTGTGAGCTGCTGTTTAATATTTATTTGCTCTTCATCTGAGGTAAGATGGAAGAATTTATAATCCAGCAAACAGGTTTAACTTCTGTGTCACTTGCCACTTGCTATTGCAGAAACATACATTGGGTTTAATGCTGTGCCAGAATAGCCGTGGAAATGTTTTTTCTGAAAATTTCTAAGAAAAACCTGGCAGATGATCCTTCACTTGAGCCAGAAAAACAAAAACACATATGAAAATCCTGAGTATGTCTGTTTCTCTTAGGTAGTGTGTTGGGCTTGTGTCTGGTGGGATTTTGGCAGTGGGAGAGGGGGCTACTGGTGTCATTTTTGTAAGAAGCTTCATGAAGCTACCCTGGTTCCAAGTCGGACCTGCCTCTGGCCAAGGCCGAGCCAATCAGCACCTCTGTAATAACACATTTAAGATGGGGATACCTGTTGGCAAGTGCCTTTGTTTTGGGAGCTCTTTTGTTTTGGGAGCTCTTTTGTTTTGGGAGCTCTTTTGTTTTGGAGAGGAGTGGGACTAGAGAGAGACACTACAATGTGGACACCCAGGGCAGTGTAGAAGGAGGGAGCAGACATGCTGGAGCAGCCATTCTCCTTCAGCACAAGGTGAAATGGCTGAGACCTTGCAGCAATGGTGGAGAAAAATCCCATATGTGGCCCATGGAGGACCACACACTGGAGTAGGGACTGATCCCAAGGGAGGTTGTGACTCTGAGGGAGGACCACATTGAAGCAGCCCATCACTGGGAGACTGTGGCCTGTGGAAGGGATCCACACTAGCTGGAGAAGTTTATGGAGGACTGTCTATCTTAAGGAGTACACCACGTTACCACAGGGGAGGACTCCAGGAGGCGTTTTCTCCCAGAGGAAGAATGAGCAGCAGAAACAATGTGGAACTCACTGGGACTGACATAACCCCCATTTCCTGACCCCTTGCAAGGAGGTAACAGAGCTGGGCCCGGAACGGAAGGGAGGGGTGGGGCAAGGTGTGTTTATTTAAGACCGAGTTGTATTTCCTCATTGTTCTGCCCAGATTCCGCTGGTGAATTGATGGTGGCTTTGTTTAAATTAAATTGGTTTTGTTTCCTTAAGCCAAGCCTGTCTTTTGTCCATGACCATAACTGGTGAAGGAGCCCTGCCGTCCTTCGTCTTGACCCTTGTCTCCTCCCCATTCACCTGGAGGTAGGTAGGAGTGAGTGAGTGGCTGCATGGTGCTTTGTTGACAGCTGGGTGGGCTCAAACCAGCACAGGCAGTTATAGAGCTGGATTTGCTTTTTACCTTTCAATGAATATTTTAATGAAAGAACAAATTGTATTTGGGAGTGAAGTAAAATATGGTTGGGAAACACACTGCCACAACCCATATTTGAGTGATATAACCTTACATCTCCAAACACTTCTAATACTTTTTTGTATGAGTAGCTTGTGTGCAATTTCAGATACTCATTTTGTGTCATTATCAGACCTAGTAGATGACAGGAAGTAGATTATATGTATCCTGGATTAAAGACTAGAGTTTATGAAGGGCCAAGCCCTTTATGTTCGTCTAGGACACACAAAACAAAACCTGTTATTATGTTGAGAACTCGTTAGCTATTAGAATGCCCAAGTTATTTACATAGTGTCTAATGCAAACCTTACAAAATTTATCTTTTTATAATGTATTTATTGATATTTATGGAGAATCTATTTAGACAATATTAATGTGTTTATAACATTCTTAAGGACAGCTAAAATAATTTTGCTATGAATATCATTCAAGTGTTAATTTTATAATTTTCCTGAAAAAATTGCTATACCCTTTTTGCCTGAACACTATTTCCCTAAAAGAATGTACCAATTTATACACGAGCATAACAGCATTTTATTTTTCACATGCTATACCAAAATTGAATTTTACCTTGGGGAAATTTGTTTAATAACTTGCCGAAATGGACTATAATCAGATTTATCCAAACCATATGTGAATCTCAGTAAATGACAAACAAAACTACTTTAAAAAAAATTGCATGTGCATTGAAAGGCAATGATTTTTCCTGCTATTTGTAAAGAATATTTTCCCTACCAAAATTTAAGCTTTCTATTAATGAGCAGTGTAGGAGTTTGTCAAATAAGACACAACCTTAGCTCCCCAGCTTTCAGTAGAAAAAGCAAACTCAAAAAATGGATGTTGGAAGATATCAGAAATCAGACCTTAGGAATGGAGGGAACTGACATTTAATTATAGGACAATTCCCAGCAACTTTTAATGAGCTTAAGACATAAGCCAAAAAATCACAATTAATAGTGCTGCTGAAAGAGATCAGGTAAGATCATGGATATCTGTTCTTTAAATCCCTGCAACACATCCTGTCAAGACTGCCATTTCTGTGACATTCAGAGGAAGGTCGAAATGAAGTGGTTTGGGGAAAAGCAAGCAAACAAAATTTCTAGAAACAGTAAGGAAGAAAAACATATTTTTGACCCACAGACAACAGCAGAAGCCCTATCACATGCTTGCACAATATTTATTTCTAATCCATGACATTAATTTAATTTAGCATTATAAACAAACAAGAGATCCAGAGCTTCTGTAACAGCAAAACCAGAGGAGATGTCTATTAACCAAAGAGAAATGGAGTTTTGTAATGAATCTAGAACCAATATGACTTCACAGGAACACACAGATGAGTTTTTTCAAGACTATTGAAACTGTAGATGTGGCCAAACGCAACTTACTTCTCCAAAGTGAGCAGTTTCCCAACTATATCGAGTAGAATTCTAAGTGTTTTTACATTGTTCCTGTGAATGCTATTGTCTCAGTTGATCAGATATAATTTTCTCTATCAAAATCATGTGTTTATAAGCAGCTACAAAGTGTAGGTTCCTCTAATTAGAGGAACCAATCGAATATAGAAAAAAGGGTTGAGCTGCCTTCTGCAGATACACAGAAAAGTTTCACAGAAAACTCCATTCCCCAAGAAAATTGCTAGTATTTTATTTTTGTCTTTTTTTTTAATGTGGATGGTCCTGGCTAGTTTGGGACAGTTGGCAGCTCTGAAATAATAAAGCCAACAAGTCATAATATTAAAATGGAGCTGGGAACATAAAAAGCACCAGAAATAAATTGCCTTGAATGCACCAAACCCAACTTGTTTAGACCCAATTCTATGTCTGTTCTGGAAACATATAACTATATCCATTGTATACAACTAGAATTATTTTGGAGTTAAGAATATGCTCAAGTGGTTTGCTGAATTGAGGCCTAAAGAAGCAGAAAACTTTATTTTCAATGTAATTCCATATAGTTAAAGGGAGATGACACCTGCTGGATGGAATTAATAACAGTAAATCCAATCCCATTTTTCCTTTGATGTCCTTCAACGTTCTTGTGTCCAGTTTATTAATCTGGGCACAGGTGTCCTCTCAGGAATACTATCATATGTTTTAACAAACTCATATTACAATATTACAGCCCAGTCTCCTCCATTTTCCATCCCTGATGACTCCTTCCAGGCAGTCATTCTTTCATGCTGCCAATAGTTCTGATCTGCTCAAGACAACTACTGTCCCAGTAAATCAACATCTTAGCCAATTCCTCAAGACTGTGTTGGCAATGAGAAGCAGCTTTTTGTTCTCATTCAATAACTGTTCTTCCTCCAGTCATCCTTCCTACCTACCACTGAATGGAGGGACTCTGGAGCCAGTATGAGTTGACTTAGCACAGCTGTGCCAAAAAAACGTCACAGAGGAGACATAGGTTAGTTCTTCAATTCAACAGCCATACCAGAAAGAGTATAATGAAAGCAGCATCCTGGAATGAATGAAAAAGAACTGAAGTAACAGAGATGTATGATGAAAAGAGTTTTAGATGAGCCACGAATCAGCCTGAGATTAACAGAAAAAGGAAACTGTCATAGAGAGCATAAAGGACTTTTACAGCCACCTGAAGCTGAAGGACACAACAAATGGAGAAAGCAGTCATGGTTAAAAGAGGAGTTTGAGAGGAAAAGCAAATGAAGACAGGAATTCAGGAAGGAAACTGCTTTTCAAAAGGTGTTAAGTTTGTCGGTTGGGTTTTCTTTCCTTTGAAGCATCATTGAAATATTTTATATGTATATAGGTGAATCTTACAATATGTTTCCATGACCTTTATTTTAATCCTGCTCAGAAAGCATAAAAAAATATATAACCTAAAATCCATCAGGCTGTGTATGTGAACCCTTTGTAGCAAGAAACAGAAAAAGGTAACCTCTTTTGAATAGGCAGTGGCATATAAGTCTTGTTAAAGTGTTCAAACTCATACCTCAACCAGAACCTCAGGGAGCCTCTTCTTGTGGATGAGAAGGTTCTCTATTCTTCAGGGAAATTTAACTGCCCTCTCAGCAAAGGTTAACATTTCCCAGGCCCAGTTAGTTGCTGCTGTGTGGAATGTTTTACTGTCTGTAACATGTACAGCTGTTGGTCTGAAATACCTTTTCAAAGAAGGGAAAGCACTATGTTGGCATTGAGGAGGTGATTTTCATGTAGAAGACAGATGAAAATAGATAGTCAAACATTTTTAATCTAAACCTATAAAATGAAATTCCAATTCCTTTCTCTTGCCACTTCCACATGTAACAAATTTGGAAATAAATTTTGATATAAATACAGGGTAATTGCAAGCCTGTGTTGTCAGCATGCTTTATTTCCATCTGCTGTTCATAGTACAACCAAATGCTAGCAGACGACATATTTCTCCAGAGTTGCTGCAAATCCTAATCATATATTGGCCTTTAAAAACAAACATCATATGGTTTGAAGGGTTTCAAAAGATAGTTCAACCATGAAAGTTATATTCTTTAATTTAAACTGTAGTAGGACCTGATTTTAAACTTAAAAAAAAATCTGTTGAGAACTTGATTCAGAGAACAAATAACATTAGTCAGATTTACTGTGGATGGTGATAAATAGTGTCTATGCTGCGTAAGACCCAGTAAATAAGTTCTATGCCCTATACACCACTTACGGATTTAATTTTTCATGATCTAAAGTTAAAAAAAAAAAAAATAAACATACAAACTTAGAATAACTTATACAGTATTTGTCTAAAATATCATAGACGTCTTCTTTATGTTATGTTCATTTACACACATCAATTACATGTAATTCACAGTTTTAACTCTTATGAATGTTACATAACAAACACAAATGTTTAACAAAAACCTCAAATTTTTCTGTGGCACAGGAAAACCTGAGGAACTGACTGCACCAATGCCTACAAGCAATTCAAGGGTACTGCCTGCTGGATCCTACCGCTGCCTTTGAGGACAGTGACTGCAATGAATAATCGTGGAAAGTTTGCTGCTTCTTAGCTTCAGACAGTGTATGTTGATATTGTCATGTGAGCACTGGAAAGGAGAAAAAATTACCAAGGAAGCATAAATTCTTGTTTTTCAGTATCACACAGTTACTAACTGTGCTGAACATGCTCCAACACATAGAATATTAAAGACCTATAATTACTAATAATAGTGACATGCATTCCATGAGAAGAGTTCTTTCAAAATTCTCAAGTTTTCATGATTCAATTGTTATATATTGTAAATAGAATGATATGGGTCTTTAGTTTTCCTTATAGAAAGCCCAAATAATGGGATTGGAAATAGTTGAAAAAATTCTTATGCATGTTATCTTATAATTTGATAAAATTGTAAAGGTTTCTATACCTTATAAAATGTATTTTAGCACTTTTTTTTTTCCAGCTACAGTCTAATAAGATTACTAGAACCAGCACCAATGTTCCATTTGCTAGACAACCTTACTCCACCTGACGGTAAACAATTACATTCAGTGAAAACTTACATTCTTTTAAGAACTCAGAATATACTAAAATGAAATAAGGCATTTCAGATATTAAATGACCATTTTCATCAGTCTTGATGGCAGATTACTCTTTGAACTTTTCTGTTTGGAATTGGATCTATTGCTTTTTAATTCACAGGCTTCTGAGAAGAAGTCAGCATATTCACATAGTGAATCCATTGCAGTCTCAGACCTGCCAGTATTCTAAGTATTCAAAGCTTAATTAAGGTATGGTAGTGATTAGAATCCTACATTGGAGACAAACACACTGTGCTAGAGTTACAATTAACTCCTTTGCAGCCCCAGCCCTGCCAGTATTCTAAGTATTCAAAGATTAATTAAGGTATGGTAGTGATTAGAATCCTACATTGGAGACAAACACACTGTGCTAGAGTTACAATTGTAAAAGAAAGGCTTCCCACTCCCCTACAGATTTCTAATCTTCTAGTACTATGAGAGACCACAAATCAACATTCAGACATATAAAGTGGTCTTATATAGGAGAACTGTAGTAATGTATACCTCACTGAAAATATCTCCCAAAGGAAAATCTACTCCAGTAAGTTTGTTTGTCCATCTCCTCCCCACCCTACCCCAGCACCCCGCCCCCCACGTCATCCCCCTTTTTCTTTTTTTTGAAGGGATGTGGCACATTTCTCCGGTTGTTTCTGTTAGAGAACGACAGCTAAGTGATATGTGAGCAGTTGTTGTTATGTACTTTTACTTGAGCTTTTAAAGCTCAAGTTAATGAGGGATATTCAAGATACCAAACCGGACATAGAAAAGGTAGATCTCTTAGACTGAGAAAATAATCCCCCTTTTCCCAACCATTGCTGTCATAGTCACCTAACTGATCCAGGGATCAAATCCATCCCTTGCTGAAATCTGTCAGTGAGGTACACTCCTCCTTACCTAACCTTTTCTTTGTCTGCGAAACAATATAGAAAATACTGCCTTGCAGCCAAAAGGAACTTAATCTAACTTGTATTTCCTGAAGTAAGCCCAGGAAACAGCTTGACCGTGATAACACACTTCACCACTTTCTTCTTATTATGGAATGTGTGACATTTAGATTCCCTTTGCTTTAATAATATACTCTGAAGACTGTTAATTAGTCAAGCTAAATTAATTATCCAAATACATAACATTTGCTACATCCAGCAATTTTATGCCTATCAGAATCTTCCAAAACCAACTGACAGTAACAAAAAACCCCTGAAATATTTTCCTAATGATGTACAATGTCCTTTAAGGGAAGCCCACAGTCTTTAAATACTAGGTTCTGATCACCAGCTTGAGCCTTTGGGTGACATTTGCAGCAGGCTCAATAGCAACAAAGAAGACTTGACCATTTCTATTCAATGCTATGAAAGCAAGCATCTTTCTGGATTCATCATCATTATTATTACTGGATAAGCATTAAGGAATGATAATAAAGCAATTTGCTTTAGCTGTGTTTACCTGAACTAATATTATGGATGTCAAAAGGGAGAAACTCCCAGAAATTGATAGATCCTGAAAAAATAAAATTTCAGAGGACAAACAAGAGAATAATATTTTCTCTAATAATCTGAAAAATAAGAACAATTATGGCCCTGAAAAAAGTTTTCACATGAGAATTATGATCCATTTCTCACTGGCTGGTATCAACTGAGCTGCAGCTTAACAGCACATAACTGCTCAACTTTTTTCTTGAAGTTGTTCTGCTGCCTGAAACTCTGCCTCTGTGCATATATCCGTAGAACCATTTGATTATTGATAGAACAAAACAGTGACATCTTGAAATTAAACAATCCTCCAGCTGAATGCTAACGAAAGTACCCTAGCAAAGGCTTTGAAAGAGTGCCTAGCAGTTCAGGATACCTTGAAAAGAAATGCCTAAAAAGTTACAGAAACTGTTATTTTCTCTGAAAGTAGCCTGACAGTATGGTCTATGTCCCACCTTCCATAGTCACAAGCTTTGTAGAATCGTGTATCTTGTGTGAGGCCTAGATCCAATTGCTTTCAGAAGAAAGATCAAATTCTAAACCCCACTTATATAAACTCTAATTCTTATAAAAGAATTCAGAATGCATTGACAGAGAAGAGACTGAGAAAAAGTGTAACTGAATGTCTAAAGCAGTTTCTTGGAAGATAGATACACTCAACCAAATTACAAAGGGCTCCTTTTGAAATCTACAAATATCCTAGAAACCCAGTCTGTTTCCTGCCAGAGAAGATAGCCCCAAGCATTATGAGTAAACTCAAAAGAATGATTTCCTGCCGGGGTTTTCGAATTTCGTTTGTTTGCATGGTGAAAAGCCATGGAGTCAATCCTGACTACAAAATGTCTGAACTTTGAAGCAGACAGACCCAGCTATATTCTCAGTATTTTCTATCGGCCACCATCAGGCTTAGCTTTGTTCTTCAACCTTATGAAGACTATGTGGTTTAATCTCAGTCTTAGGCACACTCACACATTGTGTAGGAGGGTCAAAGTACTTATTTTTTGAGGTTTTACTGAAATAGCATAATTGCAATTAGTCTACTTTATGAATGAATTAACAAATATTCCACCAACTTTGCTTTTATCTTCCTTTTCTTGTTTCTAAGCAAATTTCTAAGTAGTGAGATTAAGGCAATCCAGATGCACAGTGAGATATCGCAGGCTATGTAGAAAGTCAGTGTAAAAACACTTTACTATGAGTTCATCGTTTGTATTTAGGCCTGTGTACACACTTGCAGCCTGTAAGTCAAAAAATATGTAAGCTATTTGTTCTATCCTTCCTGACCAGATTTAGAAGCATTTTTCTCTGCTCAATAGCCCATGTAGCCCTGCAGCATCCAGACTGACCCAGTTCAGACTATCACTAGTTATAACAAGGAACAATGCTTCTGCTGTACTTCAGCTGCAGACAGCAACCAAACAACTCCACCGATACAATTGTAAAAAACATCTGACAAGAACAGTTTCATTTTTGTATTAGTGCCTTTAATAAGTCACAGGTAACTGAACAGGAACACGAACAAATGGTGGCCAAATTCCTACACTGCCATAGGAAGGAGAAAGTAGTAATGAAAGTTCACTTAGTAATCTCATAGTCAGCAGCTTTACAAGGTGATCATAACAACAGAAACATGAGAAATGTCATGAGACCCCTTCTTCCCTTCCCTCAAATCTACTCTCCTAATGCATTCTGTAGAGATAAAGGGTGCTTGTCGGAAATCTTCTTTAGTGTCAAAGAGACTGCTGATACCACAAAACAAGCCTCTGCATACCAAGAGAAATATTCTTAATTCACTTTTGTAAAGTGATTTTGGAAATAAACAATGCTTAACAAGTCTGTTTTGCCTAAATCAAGATTATTGCTGGTGTTATACCATGACCTATTACCATTTGTAATAATATACTGACCTTCCTTCCAGGTATTATGTATAGGAAACTGTCTCCTAACAGCATGCTTCTCTGCATTTCCCTAATACGTATATTTCCTCAACTTCCTCCTCTCTTTGACCTTTTGTAAGACAGCATCCATACTATACTGTTTTAAACAACCTCTAAACCTAAAACACGTGCAAGGATCCAAGAATTCTGGTCACTGTTAACTGCGATTTAGTTTCTGTATGGATACTCTCTGCATGTATCATCCAGCTATTGTAAATCTTTGCAGGCATGATATCTAAATATGCCTGAATGTGTCTCTGTCAAACTATCCTCCTACCTTTCATCCTCTTGTTCTAATGCTCACTAAATACCTTCCCTTATCACAGAAAAGAAATTCAATGTCATTGCATGACCTTGCCATAGGCAGAATATCCTTGACTGCTTTCATGTTAAAAAAAGCCTTATAAAATCAGCCCCCCACATACATACGGAAGCCTTATTCCTAGCTAATTTGGCACCTGCTTATAGTTGCTATCCAGTGTGAGTAAATCACACCCAAAGTCACTGCTAAAAAAGTGCATTGTAAAGAAATTATACAAATCAGGAACTTTATTTTGGTCATGTCACAAATTGCTTGGAAGGGCTAAGAAAAAAATTTAAGGGTACATATTTCCTATAAGCAAGCCAGCAAATTCGATAAGAAAACCAGAAAAAAGAAAAACCTGCAAATTTCACATTTTCTTTTTCAAGCTGTAAAACAGCTAAAGCTGGCTTACAATTAAAATTCTTTCAACCTGGTGAACCCATACTTCATCTTGAATATTTCTATGAGACATGTCAGCCTAATCCCGCCCCCGCATAACCATTTTTTTAAATTGTTTAACTCTGTTTATCTCAGGTAAGCAGTCCTTTTTCACATTGCTTTCACCAGTTGCTGGTGAAACTGACAGTTTCTAGTGGAGTTGAAATAGCCAGGAGTCTCAAAAAATTCCTGTTAGATTACATAATTTCATGTGATTACATAGTAAAAACTTCACTCTGACATTTCTTTCTCCAGTGAGGTTGCACCACCAAGCCAGTACCAACACAATGTAATAGAAACACACCCGCTACGATCTACTACTGTAACTACAGCCCACAGTCTGTGCAGGCACCCTCACAGTGGCCTTCTTTCTTGGTGGATACCGGAGATCTCTGCAACCGAAGAATTCACTTAGCTGGCAAATGTCAGCTTCAAGGATGGCATACGGCTGAGCATCTTGATCAGTTTCTGTCCTCAGTTATGTCAAATTATTGTCCAAGATCAATAAACCAAATGAAAATAAAGTTGTTTGTGACTGAAGTGGATCCTCACTCTGTTATTTTCTTGGGAAAAAACCCTATTTGTTTAATGTATTAGAACTGTTACATCTTTCTCCATTTGGCATTTTAATTTAAAGCTGTGTTAAATAAACTATATGATGTTGTACTTTTGATATTGCTGCCCTGAAGAGTTTACAATTGCCTTCAAATGAGTCAGACTCCCTTTATTTTTCCCATACACATATCACTCACTTCCCTATATATTACTCACATATTCTATTAATTTTTGTGCAGCCTATGCATAGCTTATTAACAGATATGACTCAAATCCATCAACCACTCTCTGGATTTTTACAGTAACATGA
>NW_010417887.1:0-11337 GCF_000710305.1 Buceros rhinoceros silvestris | reverse complement strand
TCTTTCCCTCTATAGCACTACGTCCTCTCAATTTTTAGTTAAGTTACTGATTTCATTTAGATGAAGGAAGAATTTTTTTTTGGCATCCCATTTAAACGGTGAAGTCACAGTTCAGAAGAGGTGCAAAATATAGCAAATGTTGCAGTAACCCTCATGGCTAAATCTGCATGTAAATGAGGCATTTGCCGAAATTGAGCTCAAATTCAAGGGAGTGCTATTTGTACTAACTTCCACGCTTACAAGCTGGCAAAGGATATAAGAGGTTACTGCTATTAAGCCAGACCATTAAAGAGAGCCTAAGAGCCTCTTCCATCAATTCTGCATTTGACCTCAGTCTCCTGTTTCATAAGATCATTGCCAAAATTCAAGCAATAGGAGCAGAAACATTTGTTCGCAGCAGGAAGATGAATTTAGGTTTCTCTAGTTAAACAAAACATGATGAAAGAGCAAGGGCTGAAAGCTCATTGCTGTAGGTCCCTTTCACCATCTATCAGTGATATTTCTTTACAAACGTTTACAAGACAAATATAAAAATGCCTGGAAATAAACAAATTATTGGCAAGGAACTAAACGGTACTGCCTCTGAGGATTTAAATGAGAGGCAATAAGGACATCAGCTGTTCCTATTCAGAGTTTTCCAAATATGGTTGTGTTTATTTTTTTTTAGTATTCCTAAAGACTTTCAAGCATATAACACAGTGAGCTCCAATGAGTTGGAACCTACTGTTTCACCATGTCGTACTTCTTTTTTACTTGCTTTCTACCACAGGGCCAATATTTTCTGGCTTTGACAAAATATACAGTGTCCACTCATCTTCTATGACAAAGGTAACATTTCCATTGCTTTGCTATTATGCCAGAAATCCACTGGTGAAAAACAAAGTAGTGTATGTACAGGTGCAGCATTAGAGAAAATTAAAATTAACTCAAGCAGTGTGCAGATGTATTCTGAATGTTAATGAATGGATTTTTTTGTGTGTCAAGACTTCCATATAACCACTGCCGTTATGCAAATTGGCAACTACAGGATAGAGAAAAGCCATTCCTGGCTTTGATTATGCAAGTTTTCATGTGGGTCCACTGGAAGAAAAAGGTTGTTTTGTCTCCACACAAATAATTTCAAAGTCTTAAAGAAGATTCCAGTTTAAAAAAGTTAAAAATCAATGTTCACATATACCAGATATTTTCTATGCAGTTCTTAACAGCCTGTTGCTTGCTTCTGCAAGCTATAAATAGAAACAGAGCAGAATACAAGACAAATCTGATGTATGCATGAGGCTATTTGCCTCTTCTTTCATATTTAGGCAAGACTATGCCCTGAGGGACAGAATGCCATCCAGAAGGACCTGGACAACCTGGAGAGGTGGAGCCACATGAACCTCATGATGCTCAACAAGGCCAAGTGTGAGGACCTGCACCTGGGTCAGGGCAACCCCTAGTATTAACACAGGCTGGGGGATGATGCGACTGAGAACAGCCCTGCAGAGAAGGACTTGGGGGTACTGGAGGATGAAAAGCTGGACATGAACCAACAAGGTGCTCTCACAGCCCAGCAAGCCAGCTGTGTCCCAGGCTGCATCTAAACAAATGTGGCCAGACGGTCAACGGAGGTTATTCTGCCCCCTGTTCTGCTCTCTGAGACATCACCTCGAGTGCTGTGTCCAGCTCTGGAGTCCTCAGTACAAGAAAACCACAAAACTGTTGGGGTGGTTCCAAAGGACGGCCACAAAAATGATAAGAGGGATGGAGCACCTCTGCTATGAGGACAGGATGAGAGAGTTGGTTCTGTTCAGCCTGAAGAACTGGGACATCCTATTGCGGTCTTTCAGTTCTTAAAGTGGGCCTATAACGAAGATGGGGACAATCTTCTTAGCATGGCCTGTTACTACAGAACAAGGGGTTATGATTTTAAACTAACAGAGGGTAGATTTAGTCTGGATATAAGGAAGAAATTTTTTACAATGAAGGTTGCAAAACACTGGAACAGGTTGCCCAGAGAGGTGGTAGATACCCCATCCCTGGAAACATTCAAGATCAGGTTGGATGGGGCTCTTGGCTACCTGATCTAGTTGAAGATGTCCCTGCTCGCTGCAAGGGGGTTGAACTAAATGACCCTTGATGGTCCCTTCCAATGCAAATAACTCTAGGATTCTATGATACTTTGGATTTGCTAACTCTCCCTTATCCCACAATAGGGTTCATATTATTTTCCAAGCTCACTGGTTCCTTCCATCTGTATGAAAGGAAATGTTGTATTACCACTTCCCACAAGGGTGATTTGGTATGAGAAAGAACAAGGTCCTTATAAAGCATTACTGTGATGGGATTGTAGCAAATAAGTACTAGGTATGATATGTACCGTTACAAAGGAACAGCCTCAGTAGGTGTTGCTCAGTTGGGAGTTTGGTTTCCTACAAACTATCATGAAAATTTAAACACAGGATTTGTCATAAGAATGTTTAAGGATCTAATCTTTAAGTGTAAAACAGTACTATTCAGAGACTTTTTTAAAAATTCCTAAACTTAATTTTATATTATAATAATGGGATTTATCTGACCTAATTTTAGATATATTTATTCTAAGCTTATTTTATTAACCTTCCTTTAGTCATTGATGAGAATAGGCACATTTAAGGCATAAAGTACCTGGTCTGTACTATTCAAATGAACTGTGCTTTAGCACGTCTGTAGAACTTTTCAGTAAAAACAGAATCTCAAGAACTAAATCAAATATGAACAATCTACATATCATCAAATGAAACCATCAAATTAGATTAAACTGAACCCAGTACCAAAGGAAGCAGATGTTGAAAAACTACTGCTGGAAACGATCCTACGCAGCCTCAGACTCCCTGCTTTGATAGTCTCAGTTGTCAGTATTCCAGCCTTATCCTACCGTGTAATACCAGCTACCTCCACTCACAGTGTGAGTTATAGGAAAAGAGGAAATGGGGAATAAGAAGGGGAAGGAGGGAAGAACAAGGGGAAGGAAAGTTCCACGAGTAACCTGAAAGTTGTTCTCCTAAATTTCAAGGCCAATCCTCTGCTACTTGTTTTCTTCATTCATCTCAGGGTCTTTAACTCCATGGTTTCACGATCACTATAGCCAATACCACCATTATTTATTCCATCCCTGATCAGTTGATCCCTGTCTGTGAATGGCAGATCCATCTCTATCACCCCTACAGCCTATTCATTAACTGTGTCAAGAAGTTATCCCTGACATCCTCCAGACTTCTGGGTTCCTTATGTCTTACTATATTCCCTTTCTAGAAGATACCAGGGAGAGCATAGTCCCCCTGTAAGAGCCAGAGACTTCTGATTTCTTTAAAGAAGACATCGTCTGATTTTTCATCCTCATTAAGTTGTCTGAAACAAACTTCCATCACAATGTCAACTTTCCTATCTTGAGCCAAAAGTGAAGTGGATTTCATTAGTAAAAGGTACAGCACTAATAATTCCAAACTAATGAGCTCAACTTTGGAAAAGGTTTAGCGTGATTTGTTAGATGATACACAAGACTGCAGAGCAGGAAATCCAGACTCTGTGACCAGTTCAGCAATTCACTTGCTGTTTGACCTTGAAAAGTTATTTTGTGTGCCTTGTCTTTAACTTTCTAATAGGAAAAAAAAAATCTCCCTTTGGTCTCAATTTAAAACAGCACTCGGTTAAACCGACTCGTTCTGTTTGTCTGAATATTATATTGGAGAAGCAGCCTTATTGAAATTTAAAGGAACTGTGTTCAGTGAACATTTTAAAAGCTTTATTTGTTAGAGTGCATTTTGTTCCTTCTAAGCTTAAGCGACTACAAAATATTTGCAAATTTGTGTTCCTGAAGTCTCTCTAGCGAATGCGCTTGCATCTTTTCAGACCGTAAAACTCCTTCTGGCTGCTAAATTTGCAGAATCCTAGAACAGTAGAAGAAAAATATTTTCCTTCAAAGGCTTTCCTGGAGACAATCAAATATAGGTTTTAATCTTCTGTAGGTAACAAATGTAACAAATGTCAGTTTATTAAAGGGTGGAATAACACTTATGGAGGGCAGATGTTTCTTTGTGCTATTTTTTCCTTAAAATCTGCATTAGAAAATGAATACAGGCATTTTCTACATATCATTTTATATGTACATATAGACATTTGGGTCTTCATTATGAGTCCATGTAAACAACAAAGACTATGTGATGCATTAATGAAAGAAGCTGCAGTCTCAGCTCAACAGCGTAGCAAGAAGCAACAGCAAAACTCTACTTAGTACATGAACAAAGGTGAAAACCAAAGATTAGCCAGTTTATGGCAGTTACAAGAAATTGCAATGAGTAAAATACAAAGAAAATAATAAACTCTTCTACATGCCATATTATGGAAAAGCAGTATTTGGAATAGTTCTTGGTAACTAAATGCCAGTATATTAAGGAATTGTCACTTTGTTTTGCTGCATTGCTCCCGTGGATTTTGCACTTTTGTGTATGCACTATTTTTTTCTTTCTTCTAACAGGTTTAAAGTGGATGCTTGACCAGAAACACTATAATCTCCGAATATTATCTTTCTTTCTCAGCCTAAAATTCTGTGCGGGTGGCTGAACTTAGTCCAGTAACTCTTGAACCTGGCATTATTAATTCACATAGGCAACATATGGGAGAAATCTATAAAAGTTAGAGATTTAAGGAGCACGTTATTTGCAGAAGGTTGTGAAAATATTCTGAAGGACTCCTCTTTCACTTGTCCAATAGTTAAAATCATTGTCATGGAAACATTATTAATTCACTCTCAAATGAGGTCTTTCCTGAAATACTATCAGTGTTATGCAGTCTTATATTTCTCCACCAAATACATTAGGACAAAATTAAGTTTGGATCAAGATATCAGCACTATTTCTAACTAATCTTTCAAGAAAATATTTGGGCAAAATTTACACCAATTTTCAAAATTCTATTTCAGTGTTGAAATCCTCCTTCTGAAGAGACTTTAGAAACACCAGGGTTTAAAATAACAACAACAACAAAAAAATCCAAAACAAACAAAAAAACCCTCCAAGGCACCTCTACTCATTTAATGGTAAACAATTTGTTTTGAACTGCAAAAAAAGCAAAGCTATTCCTCATTCTCTTCTAAGTTCATCAACCAACCAACAAATTCACAGTGAAAAAAGAATTTGAAGGATTGTCAAATGACATCTCAAAACCTTGAAAATAGCATACATAAATTCTACATTATGTAAGGATCACTATAGCATACCTATAGTATATTAGTGATGGACGAGGGATTGATTCCTCAACAAAGAAGTAAGGAAGTTGTGAATGTAGTAGGCAAGCCAAGGGCCTGGGATGATGGGAACAGAAAGGACAGAGCAATCAACAAAAGAGAGATGAAGCAGAATTAGTGTAGGCATGTAGAGGTGGAAATGCATGCAAAACAGCCTTATGGAGAGCGCTCTCAAGCCTATACTGGGGAATCAGCATGCTTGGATGCCTCTCTGAAGAGCCTCTTCAGAAATGCACATAACATGGAGTTAGAAGAAAAACAGGAATTAGAAGTCACTGAAGTTACTGGGCTATGATCTCATTCGAATTGGGGAATCATGGTGGGATAATTCATTTGGAGTGCTAGGGTGGATGGATGGATGGATGGATGGATGGATGGATGGATGGATGGATGGATACAGGTTTTTGAGGAAGTACAGACCTGGAAGGTGAGGAGGGAGTGATACACTTCCTGTGAGAGAGCAGTTGAAGTACATGGAGCTCTACCTTGGGACAGGTCGGGAACCAATTGAGGGGTTATGAGTGCTGTTTTGGTGGGGATCTGCTCTAATGTCCTCATCAGGAAGGCAAAGTAGATGGGGTCTTATTCAAACAACTGGAGGAGGCCTCACAGTAACAGCCCTGGTCCTCATGGGGTACTTAACCAACCTGATTTCTTGTGGAAAGACAATACAGCAAGGCTTATCCAACCCAGGAGATTTCTAGAATGCATTGACAACAACTCCCTGACACACGTGACTGAATAGCCAATAAGGAATGGTGCTCTGCTGGACCTCATAGAAGAAAGATCTGGTCATGGATAAAAACTTGAAGGCAACCTTGGCTGTAGTGGTCATGACATGCTTCGTGAAAGGGAGCATGACAAAAAGCGGGACTGCAACCACAAATTTCAAGAGAAGAGACTTCAACCCATTCAGAGATCTTCTTGGACGGATCCTAAGGGATATGGCCTTGGAGGTAAGAAGGCTGCAAAAGGTATGGTCCTCCAATGTCAAGAAAGTTTCATCCCCGCAAGCAGGAAATCAATCAAAGACATCAGCAGACATTGGATACCAAGGATGTCTTGAACTCAGACGTAAAAGTAAAGGTTGGAAGCAGGCGCAAGTAACCCAGGACTGTAGAGTTGACGTTCCATTGTTCTGAGACTAGGTTAGAAAAACCAAGGTTAGCCTAGAATAGAATCTAGCAAGGGGTGTGAAGAGCAACAGGAATGGATTATGCAAATAGGTAAACAGCAAAAGGAAGTCGAGACGACATTGGCCTGCTGTTGAATGGAGCAAGGGAACTACAGACAAATAAAACAGAAAAGCCTGAGGTACTCAATGCATTCTTAGTCTCAGTCTTCAGTGGCAAGATCAACCTTCAGGAATCCCAGATCCCTGAAACCAGAGGGAATGTCTGGTACAAGAAAGAGGTACACTTGGTGGAGGAGAACCAGCGAGGAAGCACTTAAACAAACTGTATGTACATAAATATGCTCATAGGCTTTGAGCAGTTTCACCCATAAGAGTGGTGAGGGAGCTGGCTGATGATATTCTGGGATCACCCTTGATTGTCTTTGAACAGTTACAGGGACTGGGAGAGATTCTGGAAGAAAGCAAATGTCAATCCTATCTTCAAGAAGGGCAAGACAGAAGAACAGGAGAACGACAGACTAGTCAGCCTCACCTATGTACCTGGGAAGGTGATGGAGATAATCCTCCTAAAAAGCATTTCAATTACAAGAAGGACAAGGTGATCAGGAGAGTCTGCATAGAACTGTAAAGAGGACACCATGCTTGACCAATCTATTAGCCTTCTACAATGAGGTGACAAACTTGGTGAATGAGGGGACTGTAGTGGATGTTATTTAGTTTGACTTTAGAAAGGCTTTTAACAGTCTCCCGTATCATTTCTCTTAGACAAGCTGATGAACTACACGTTGTGTGAGTGCGCAGTGGGGTAATTGAAAACTGGATAAATGGCTGAGCCCAGAGGCTTTTAACCAGTGGCACAAAGTCCTGTTGGAGGCAGACTACTAGTGGTGTACCCCAGGTGTTGGTATTGGGGCCAATACTGTTCATCCTCTTAATTAATGACCTGGACTACACTCAGCAACTTTGCAGATTATATGAAAATGGGATGAATAAGATGATTGTTCTGGATCACCTAGTGGGCAAACACTTCTCCCATCCCCCCACTGCTCCCTGACAGCACAAGGGATGAAAACAGAAAGAAAAAGAACGAGAAAGTTCATGGTTCAAGATAAAGACTTAGGTCTTTAGGTTTACTTAAAGGTTACTTCCCATTACCATCACTGGAAAAACAGACTCGACTTTCAGAAAATTAACTTAATTTATTTCCAATTAAAATAGATATTTAGTTACTGATTCATGCAGTGGTAAACAAAAAAACCAAACGTTAAAACAGCACCTTTCCTTCCTCCTTTCCTAGGCTCAACTTCACCCTGGACTCCTTCCGCATTCTAAAAGGCACAGAGAGGATGGAAGTGGGAGCATGAGGATCAGTACGTACTGGTTTCTAGCTGCTGGTAAGCTGGAAAGCAGCTTTGCTGAGAAGGATTTGGTAGTCCTGGTGAACAATAAACTGACGATGAGGCAGCAGTGTGCCCTCTCAGTACAACACGTCAGCTGCCTCTCATGCTGCATTAGGTAGAGCATTGCCAGCAAGGGGAGGTGATCCTTCCCCTCTAATCAGCACTGGTGAGCCCACAACTGGAGTGTTGTGTCCAGTTCTGGGCTCTCCAGATAAGAGAGACACAGACCTATTGAAGAGAGTCCATCAAAGGGCCACCAAGATGGTGAAAGGCTGGAGCATCTCTCCTATGAAGAAAGGCTTGGGGAGTTGGGACTGTTCAAACTGGAGAAGGCTCAGGGGAATTGTATCAAAGTGTACAAAAATCTGATAAGTAATGAAGAAGACTGAGCCAGACCTTGCTCAGTAGTGCTCAGTGACAGCACAAATTAAAAAATACAAAAAACAACACGGGAAAGTACTTTTTTACTGTGAGGGTGGTCAAACACTGGGACAGGTTGCCCAGAGAAGTTGTGAAATCTCTATCTGTGAACATATTCAAAAGCCATCTGGATATGTTCCTGGGTAACCTGCTCTAGCTTTAGTAGGGGGGTTAGACTAAATGGTCTCAAAAGTTCTTCCAGCTTCAACCACTCAGTAATTTTGTGAATAGCCCTTTTAGAAGACAATATTTTTTAAGGCAGTAGGTGTTATATCTGAGCTGTTAGTAGTGTAAAGATAATAAATAATACATCGGACCTTCTTGTGTTACTGCATAAGGATGCTTTTGTGTTCTTTTGTGCATCTCCCATGAGCACTTTGAAATTGTATTTAAATACCAAAGATCCTGTCAAATAGGTCAGTCATATGACAGCAGAAATAGCCAATATTGTATTGTCAGACTTGCCAAATCAAAATAATTGCTATTACCGATGTGTATTTTGAAGTAGAACCAAGTTGCCAAAATAAGGATCCATGAGAACAAAGTCATTGTGGAGTTTATCTTGACAAAAAATATTTAATTTTTAGAGCCAGTTTATTCTATTCAGCATAAACAATACCACTATATACATCCTTCCATTAGACCACTCACATAATGTGAATAGTCCTGAGCATAATAAGGCTGTCATCCCCTAAAGCATTCTAAAACAGTGGCAGAACTAACATTATAAAAGATGCGTTATATATTCTACTTTTATAAATATACTGTACACTCATTGAGCTATAAAGAAGTGTTTCAGAGGTAGCATGTTTACCTTTTGTCTCATTCATACAATATTGACCGCTGTCAAAGATGCAATTTTTAAACTAGCCACCGCATTGGTATTTTCTGCTATGATTTAGTGCCCTTATGCTCTTATATATCAGAAGATGAAAAATGGTAATAACATGGCAGCACTTGTAAACTCTTCCCTAGGTTTATAGTAATTTAATTTCATGTGGAAATTTGTATTCATCTGGATAAATTATATAAAAATGCATCACTTCTTTAACTTCCTAGGATATTGAAAATTTGTATTCTCATGTTCCTTAACAGCATTATATTTTAGTTTATTGATGATCTGAATTTCATTTACCAGTTGTTTTGGGTTTTATTAATGCTGTATGAATTGTTGACTCTTGGTTTGTACCCAGCCATATCCCTTAGTTAATTGTTTGTTCATGCTACAAGGACTTTGCACTGTTCTGAAGCCAGAATACTCACTCACTTGGCTGGTAAGCTGTCAGTCCATCATAACTTGAATATTGATTTTGGGGGGTTGGTGACATTCCCTAGATGTACATGTCAAGTTTGTTGACAGAGAGCTCTATAGTTAATTGAATGTGATATCTGTCTGTGAAGTGAAGAAGTATGTCAGTGATGTACATGGTCTTGCTCCCCTCTCCTCCAGCCCCTCGCAATGTATTCAATGGAGTGTTATGAAATTCCACTGTTCTGACAAACCTTTCTTTAACTTCAAAAATTGAAAAGCTGGGTCTAGTCTCACGTACTTTCCTCACAGGCACATCTTCGCTGAATTGTGAGACAATGAACAAGTCCTGCCCTTTCAAAATACTCATTCAATTTTCCTGAATATTTATCTGAGGAATAAAGGTGAACTAATAAGTAGCAATTCACATTATAGCTTTAGGCAGTGTTAATAAAATCTTTGCATGTTATGCAGAACACTCAAATTCACCTACTGGCAAATTAATACTCTTAATGCCATTCTTACTCCACTCATCAACATTACTCTAAACAAAACGTATTGTTGAATCTCAGGTGGCATAAAGCTTATAAGAAATGTACACAAATCCTAAATCACAGATAACCATCTTACTATCCATGCCATGCCTTGCCTACTTAAAGTATGAGAAAGAAATGTGAAGTCAGGGGATTTCCTATCTTCAGTTCTCATCATATTTGATCCTGCAGAGCAACTCAGAGGCGTCTTTCTACAGTACTTTTTTTCTGTCAATTACTTTGACCTCTGTTCATCTAAGTAGACTGTTGTTCCCATGAAAAGCAAAAAGAAGATGGTATCTCTTACAGCTGCTGGGATATTTGTGTCTCATAACTCATCCTTCTTTCCTCAAATAACAAATAAATATATATGTTTATAAAACCCGGTTGTCAGTGCTCACTTTTTTTTTCCTCACAGATTTCAGAGATTAGATTTTTTGCAAAAGGAGCTCCTGATGTTAAATTTTTAAAAAGCACAAATGTACATTTGCAGACAAATGCAAGGGGGAAATAAGAGATGCTGTAATATCCCATTAAACAGATTATATGTATCTGGAAAATACCTGTCTATCTGGAAATTCAGAGTAGGCTCAGCAAGGCATTGATTGGTTAGGACAAGGCAAGGCATTGGTTAGGACAGCAATTCACACACTTTCACCAGCCAGGAAAATATATTCTTGTTCCAGCAGAGAGGTGGTACAAACAAGGACAAAGGGAACTGACTGACTGAGAGTAATGAGGGTAAGGAAAGGTAAAATATTCCCACCAGGCAGAGCAAGGCAATGATTGCGGTCTGCTTGCCACAGAACAGGTATCAGCACAAGCCAGAAGCTCTGGTGAACAACAGCTCAGAGAGCGGGGTTAGAAAACAGAAGAGAATAAGGTAACATCTCTAAATGGAAGTTGTTCAAGGTAATGGAGGCACTAGCAATGTGAATTTCCATTTTAAAAGTTCATATAGCTGTAACAGCAAATCCCCTTGTCCACAAGGGGTTTTTTTTTGTTTTGTTGATGTCTCCAAGTGGGGAAGAAATTTTCTCCAAAACAGGACAAAGTTGCAACGTGGCTGTACAAAAAGAAAAGCAACAGTTCTTAAATTCTCTAATATTAATCTGATTTCTGAAACTATATGTTTAAACAACTCCAAACATAAATATCATCCTCTTTCCCAAAATCTCCATTAGAATTCAGGTTCTTCAGCAAAGGAAGTTTGAGTCAGACCTTTTATGTTAAAGTGTTTTCCTTTCTCTGTCTCTATCTACACTAAAACATCATTATCTACACTAACCTGAGAATATTTCACCAAGTTCTTCATAAACATGTGAATTTAACTTTTT
>NW_010417886.1:11472-17023 GCF_000710305.1 Buceros rhinoceros silvestris | reverse complement strand
CTGAAGAGAACAACATGTTGCTTGTTGTGTAGTGGGAGGCGTAAGGAGATAATGTGATTGGAACAACCTGTCGGCAAATTTTCAAGTTTAGAGGTGATGGAGTTTTTAATCATGAAGCCAACTCCGGAATGATGACTTTCGGTTTCGGGTTTGCTTGACCAATACAGTGTGTAGCCGGCACCATGTTCTTTAAGGCTGCCTTCCTCATGACGGCGAACTTCACTGAGAGCAGCAATGTCGATGTTGAGTCGTGACAGTTCGTGAGCAATTATAGCAGAACGGCGCTCAGGACGCCCACTGTCCACTGTATCAAGCATGTTCTGATGTTCCAACATGCGAGTGTCAATCTGGACACACCTTTGGAGGCAGGTGTATGCCTCTTTGTCTTTGGTTGACCACAACAGAAGATGCCTGTTGGCCGCAGCTAGCCAACCGGATTGGAAGGGGAGACAGCTATAGAATGACAGAACAATGAGCAGATGTCTTCCAGAAGTCTGGTTTAGACCTTCAAGAGATGCAGACTGGAATTTAAACAAATTAGATATCTATGGACGAGGGAAAAAACCTGCTTAATGAGCTGTGGGGAAGATTGGCATGATCTGATCATTAGAGTTATGCAAAAGAAGAATGTATGACAAGAAGAAAAATGCCATAAAAAGGCAAAGGGACAGAACCGTGACTCGGGAAGCAACAAATCTTGCAGTAAACAAAGAACTGGGAGAAAAATCAAACATTCACTAAAAAAGTAAGCCAGTCTCTGTGTATTTTGGGAAGGCAACTAACACATCATCACAAAACACCTTTGCATACTCAGAAACTGGCTGTGACTGTCCAAAAGCAAGAAGCTACTATTACTGAGCACAGTCTATGAAATCAATGAAACTTCCAGAATCAGCAAAAATCTTTAGCAACAAAACAAACAACAAAAACCCCAGAAAAGCTTATTTCTTCAATAGTTTGCCTTTACCACCCTATCACAGTTATCCATCAATAACTGATAAAGTCTGATAAGTTTGATAAAGTCTGCCAGATTAATAAGCAATACATGTTAGTCTTCAAATATGGGTAGTATAAGCTCACCACTAGTAAAGAGTTATTCACAAACAATCTCACCAACATCTCAATATGAATGAACTTTGTAAATGCAGTAGAGACAAGAAGCTGGAAGTAGAGTGGAACCAGAAGAGAATCTCCCATTCGATCAACTTTCTATTCTTCATGCATATTTGCGTCAATGAATCAAGCCTTCTGATCAGAAATATTCAGAATAGTTACTCTCTTCCTTGTGGTTATTAACGATGTGTAAAGGCAGAGTTTGTAAAAAACCTGTTAACCATACTGATATTCTTTCTGTATATTATATTTCTGATACGAAATATTCTCTATAAAGAATTCTTAGATTTTATATTTCTGATCAGACTTGTTAACAGTTGATATTAAAAACTGAAAATGGAGCATCTAACATTTAAGAAAATTCCTACTGCACTGATCTGATTTTTTTTCCCCTCAGCAGCACTCATTTTTGGTGGATGCATCCCATTTCTTGGTCTATTACCTTCTTCTTATGCAAACTTCTGAAGCCTTTGAATGCTTCCAGGCATTAATGAACTTAGGATCTTGATTTAAGATGCTAGAGCCATTTCACAGTAAACTCCAGCTCTGTGGAAATCTAATTCCTCACTAACTTCAGCATATTATTGAGGCTGTTATTCCTGTATAGAAAATGACCTCATTATAGCCCTAACACTAGCCATTCCTTCCACTCCCCATGTCCCTGACAAGCTGACCAGCTGACCACCCTCTATCTACATGACATACTATGTGACATCCACAGCAGAGACTTTATAAAACAGGCTGATTCTCTGATTGTTCGGATTAAGCGAGTAAGTTGTTTGACAAATACCACGCATCCAGCCCATGTACATCCGTGACGTTAAGTGACTTGCCTTCTTGGACACCTAAAAAGGTACTTGGGAGCTTCAGAAATACAAAAACCTGCCTTCTATATGAGTTCTCTAATATATTAGGGCTTTAACAGTTAATGTGAGAAACTTCATTATAACATGTGGTGACCCTGTTGGTTTATGACCACTATTTATAATTCATGGCCTATGGTTTGAGTCCCATGCAGCATGACTTAAAGCAGCACTGTTTCCAAAAACAATCTCTTTCTGCTTAATTTCTAAAATGACTACTGAAATTGATTTCTTTTTTCAGCCTCCCATCCCTTCAAGTAATCCATGATCAGGCTTAAAAGCCATTTTTGGTCTTTATTTACTTCTAGCATTCAGACTCAAAAAACCTAATTTTCTCAAGACAATCTGCATTTTGTCAAACAAGATTACATGCAACTACAAAATCAGAACTTTCACTATCTATTTGCAAAAAATACTGAAGGCTACAAACCCTACCATACTGTAAAACTTCTAAGCCACAGCTCTTCAATCTTGGCTTTTCTAGCACAATTAAATAACAAAAATGTAGTATTTAATAACAAACTCTGAGACATTCCATTATCCTCCTTGTAGAGGATAATGTATAGAGATTTTATTTTAGAGGACAATGTATAGAGATTTTATTTTAGAAATAAAAGCTATTAGCCTAATAATGCATTACTGGAAGGTGCAGTGATAACTGAAAAACACAGTCCAATACTTCTAAAAATGCATTACAGTATTCTATGTGTATCAAAGTTCTTAATAAACTAACTGCATTTCTTGAACTGAAGACAGTAGTTAACAGAGAGGAATCTGGAACAGGCAGAAGCATTACTCTTATCACTTTGTTGGTGCCAGGAAAATTGCTGTCCTTTGTACAATAGTGAATGACTAATAGTTAATAGACATGACTTTTGTACAGCAGTTACATCAAGAAACTCAAAATACCCGAACAAATAATTAAAATGGTGGTACAGTTTTGGAATCAGAGTGAGTAAGCAGGTAGATTCTGCTTTTAAAATTTAGAACTGAACATTTTAAAGATTAACACTATATAAATACAGAAAAAGAAGCTATCAAGCAAAATCTCACTGACTAATCAATGAGAGAATATTTTCTTGAAGCCTTAATTTTATCTGGTTGGGATTTTTTTGATGCAGGACATAAATACATCATTGGAGACAGGAATCTATTTGGTGAACATCAAGTTATTGTGCAGTCTTACACAAAAGTATACCTCCAAATGAGTAATCAGAACAAAATCACTATGATTCCAAATTACTTTTTTTGCTTTTGTTTTCAATTTGTAACTCATGAGAGATCATGAGAGTTGGGTAAAAGAATAGTTAAGAAAGACTGAAAAAATACAAATCAAGGAGAGGAAACACACGCTACAGGGAATTATGGGAATTAGCTAACACATATACTGAGCTTTTGATGAAGAAAGGTGGAATAGACCTATGAAAGTAAGCAGCAACATCTAAATAATAATTGATTAATTTATGGTAGGGCAGGGGTGTTTAGCAGTGATGTTGGTCAACAACTCAAGATCCTTTTCGAAAATATTTATCAACTGAGGACTAAGAGGTAAAAATGTGAATACTTCACATACCTGTTCCAACCCTATTTCAAAGAATAATTAACTTTCTAAGGAAATGCAAAATAGAAAATAACAATCTAAAAATTAAAAATAGGAATAAGAACAAAATGCAAACACAGTTTCATGAAACATTTACACCAGTGCTCATAAATGTTTCGCAAAACTAATTTCCATTGGATTAGCTATGACATTATATAAGAATATTTTGCTTAACCGCCTAATGTATTACCTGATTGGATGTGGAAATTGTGAGGCTCTTTTTATTTAATATTTTCATTAAAAACCTCAGAGAATGGGGTACACAGCATCATTTATTCATGTCAGTGAAGATAAAGAAATTGAGATCACAGAACTTTAAAAATTGTAGTATTATGAATGCTAGAATAATCATACACCAATTTTTTGTTTCAAAATCAATCTGTTTCTCAGAAATAAACTGAGAATAGAAAGTCAGTTGTTAAGTGGGAAAAAATTTTAGTAATTAAAGGAATTGGGAAAAACAAGGCTGGTGATTCATTTTTTTTTTCACTAAGCCATCTTGGGAAAACAAACCATTGACAAGAAGTATTAGAAATGCATGTGTGACAAAGAGAAATGTCAGTGCTGCTTTCCCTGAGTCTACAATGCCATTGATTATCAGAAAGGCCATACAGTGCTGTTCATGTATTTACTGATAATATGTACGACTAGGCTGGAAGAGTAATGCCCACCTCTTCAGGACTCTATGACTGGATTAGAGTTTTTATTTATTTGAAACATTGGCAAAGAGTATGTAATCAACCCCTTTTGGAATTATAAGACCTAAAAGGCAATTAATTTGCTTACAAGATATAAAGAATGGATTACGTTTTTTTAACTGCAGGTATAGGCTTACTGTTTTGTTTTAGAACAATAGGCCTGGTTTTTGCAGTCAGTAAATATTTCAGCCCAAAATTTTAGTGATGTTATGGCCTGCTAAATAAAATCTATGAGCACTATGTTATACTAGTCCCATTTTCATACATCTAGAGTGAAATCAAACATTTATACTGCATAAATCAATCCAGCAGACAAAAAAGAGTAACCACTATCATTCATAATACGTTTCCCTCAGAGCTTTGATTGATCTTCTTAATTATATAAGAAACCTCTCATTTTATCATACAGGCGCTTAAATTTCAGACAGATAAAAAAACAAAAAAAAAAAAAAAAAAAAAAAAAAAAAAAAAAAAAAAAAAAAAAAAAAAGAAACTACTAAGTTTCTCCCTAAGCCCTCTATACAGGAGGATATTTCACCTAGTGACTAGAAAAATTTTCCTTCTGGTCTCTTCACCATCTGTCTTAAAGTAGGAACATATGAAGTAGTGCAAAAAAAGCTTATATCCATTTAATGACAGGCAGTATTGTTCCTGAGAAAGTCTAACTTGTCTGATTTAATATGGATAGAAGTTAGAGAGAAAAAAACATCAAAAAATTATTCTTAAATGTGACATTAATTGCACCCTTTAATTCTAATTAGCTTCAATTATGAAATATCTATTGCCACAAGAAAATGAGATATAAGTTTTATCTTACCATACTAGAAAATACCAAAGAAATACTCCACTCTGAAACACTGATAAAATTGACTAGCAACTACTTTATGTCTTATGCATTCAGTCTAGAGAGAGAGTCCTTCTTGCTTTAAAAGTCAAGTTTCTGGGACATTATCTCAGGAGTTCCATAGGAAATGTTTTCAAGGTAATCTGGCATGTATACTCCTAAAAGTGTGCCCTCTGTCCTAGAAAGAGAATGAATTTAACATTGCAGTTTAGTTTTCTAGGTCAGATATATCAGCATACTGTTATTATCTGACTCCTTGGAAATCCAGTTCTATGTAAAGATAACACATTCCTAAGAAATCCTTTTTTTTTTTTTTATCAGGAGTTCGCCTTTCTAGTATCTTCATGATAAGGCAGATTCAAGGCATAAGAATTACTATCTGCAAAAATATGTTTATATTTAGTTTATATTTGTCAGTAAAGATTTCCTGCTG
>NW_010417886.1:0-11396 GCF_000710305.1 Buceros rhinoceros silvestris | reverse complement strand
CCTGCTGAAACTTTATTTACTGTACTGTGTACTGTTTGTTCATTTGAATCATTTATTATATTATTTGCTCAAGACTGGTGATAGAGCTTTTCAATGGAAAAGAGCTGAAAGGCACTAAGGGCATCTGCAACTTATGATGATTTGGAATAAACAGAAGAATCAAGTCCCCTGTTTTATCATTATTTCAGCTAAACAAGTATCTTTATGTTGCCACTCCACCCTTCTCTAAAAAACTTATTATTTCAAAACCAGTGGGGAAAAAAAACGAAGATGCCAATGGGTGTTGAGGATATATGCCTAAATATACACACAAACGTGGTTAGTACTGAAAGCAACAGGCCACTGTAGAGTCCTACATAAACAACGTATTTCCATTAGTCATCCAAATTGTGAATTCCAGTGACATGCAACAGAAATGAAACGTAAGAGAATGAAATTAAATGGCCAGACATTGCTATGAATGCAATACCTGTACAGTACTTATGTCCTTCTTGCAAGTTCAAGAGAGAGAGAGAGAGAGAGAGAGAAGAAAATAAATGCTTCTATATAGAAAAGAAGGAAACCACAACTTGCTTAGCCTGCCTAATCCTACCTATAGATCACACACAGGGAAACTCTCCACGGTGTATTTTCTACTCTACACAATGTAAAAAAAAAAAAAAAAAAAAAAAAAAAAAAAAAAAAAAAAAAAAAAAAAAAAAAAAAAAAACCGCACGCTTGAACTGTATTTCAATTATCGTGCCATAAACTATGTATACGATTAAAGTAACAACACTGAACAAAAAGAAGGGCTGGGGGTGGGTGAGGAGGGGAAATACATAAGAGCGGTGTACCGAGGAGCTTATTTATGACAATTAGGAAACACTATAGGCAAGAAAAGAAGCAAGCTGTTTCTACTGCAAGAGTGAAGGAGCTTGTCTTTAAAGACTGTTGAAGAGAAGCCTGAACTTTAAATCAATATTCAGTAGCCTTCTGGTATCATTCTCTACAGTCAACAGCGTACTTATAATACACTGGCAATTGATTTTTGACCTGTTTGTGTGCTGTTGAAGTTTCTGTGTCAGTCAGCACATTTTAGTGAAATATAATAATATTTACAAGTATGTATAAAACATGCAGTAAGCACAATTATGGCATAAATTCAGAAACCTCTGACAGCAACACTTCTCTACAAAATAAAGTTTTTGTAGATATTCACAGTGTGTTCATGATTATGAAAAATGGATTCAGAAGGGAGCTGTTAAGACCTAGCACAGTTTTAATCAGTATAAAACTCAGTTTTCATATTTGATTAGTTGTTTTAAGCAAAAAACACATCCAAATCAAAGTTTCTTAGGTAAATTAGCTTACAGCCTGTGGATTTCTATCTTCTTCATATAAATTCCAAACTGACACAAGTATCTTCAAAAGCACCACTATGACAGTATTGCTGAGGATAACTCACCATCCTACACTATTTAAATACTGTTCCTCCTAGGCATTTCTTCTGAGCTTGTAACTAATGAATTGTTGCTATTTGAAAAGTAGATACATTATCATTATTTTTTACAGTAACTATTATAATACCCAGAAGAAAATTAGTTTTTTCTTTTAATACATATGATCTTAAAATAAAATCAATTTTTTTTAAAATATATCATCTAAAATCATATCTTACCTTTTCAAAACACCGCAAATCTCCACACTGTCTTAGTTTGATACAACAACTATCTAGTAAACTAAATATGTCCTTCTGATCCACAGCTACTCAAAAATAATTAATTGGGCAAGCACATGATCAGTCTCAATATATATAACTGGCAGGAGGACCACAGAATCCTTAAGATCCTAAATACAGCATTCCCACTCCATCCCTTCTCAATCATGTAATTGCTCTGATCACTGTTGTCATTTGGACAAAAATTTCTTATTTATTACCAAAAAACCAAGGAAGCAGTGAATACAAGGAGGCAAGGAGAAGAATAAGAAAGAACAATGTGCCCAAAATTAATTAGTTGTCACATTTGATTTAGAATACATCTAACCCTAAAAGAGCCTACCAATCACGAATACAGTTAAAAACAGTCTAGAAGTAAAAATCTAATCTCCATCTGTAGCTCCATTTCAGAGACATCAAAAACTCTGTTGTTTTGGTTTTTTTAAAAATCTATTTTGCATGAAGACTTCCAAATTTAGTGATCAGGCCTCCCCAAAGTACACATATATGTTTCAATAAATACTATTTATTAAGAAAACCCCAACAAGAAAATCCACCAAAAAAATTCTCTTCAGAAATAGTTGTTAGAGTCAGTACAAGTAGTTGAATAAAGTGTTTGTTTCTGTTGTCATAAAGTAATGTACTCATCAGAGAAAACATTTACCTTTCTATGGTGAAACAAAATCTGACAAAATCTACTAAATCAAACTATATTGAGTAAATGTTAGAATTTTAGTAGTAATTAATTTTTAAGTTATCAGCTGTGGTATATATAATAAAGTAGGTTTCATTATTAATTGATCTTTTTCCCAAATACAGAGTATGTCAGAATTATCTTGAATATAAACTTGTCATCTAAAAAACTAGCACAATAACATCTTGTTAATCTTCACTTTAAATTACCTGCTCTTCCATATTAAAAGATACAACACCAATTCACTGGAGGAAAAACAGACAGAAACGTAAATAGTTAGGGACAAAGTTTTTCAAAAGCAGTTCATTAAATTGATCATTGTTCGTGTAGTATTATAGACTACAGACATTTTAGTATCACCTTCCTGACAAGGGAACAAGAGTGCATTATAGAGTCTGAAATAAGGGAATTGGGGGATAAAAAAAAGGGAATTTGACCTTGCTTCCATACATGCTTTGGAAAGAGTAGACGCTGCTCCTCCATGCTTTCCTACATATTCCAAAGGAGGAATACGTAGACAGATTTTCATTCTTTGCTAAACCTTTTAACAGCAACACAATCTTACCTTTAAAGTTCAATGCAAGAGCATTTCCCCTATTTTAAAATTTTGCTTTCTTCTGGAACATCCAGAAACATCATAACAAAATTATACGTGCTAAATTAAGCATGTAGATTTGTCCACAAAAGACAGTGATGAGACCTGACAGAGTGTTGCTGCACTCATTTCCTTCAATCGTGATAATACTTTCGAATACTTGTATTAGAAGGTAAAGAGTTACACTTGTATAACAGGTTATTCACGGAAACATCACCGGAAGAAATTAATAATTCTCCATTTTACCAGAAACTCAAAGTATTGCTTCTTACAAAGACAAAGAAAATAATCTGTTTCTAGCACAAAATTTGACAAAACTGAAAATTAACAGGACTTGAAAATTTCAGTTTGGAGTTCCTTACAGGGATATCCAGAACCACTGCATGATGACATTTTCTTCAAGGCTTTAAGATAAATGATTGTTTTGTTTTGTTTTCTGTTTATTTTATAAGCATATTAAAATCCATCTTTTCAATCAGTAGAGTGAATTTTTTTTCTGGAGCTAATTTACTCTCATGTTTATTTTTAATCACATCTTAATTTTGTTATTTTCTTTGTGAGCTAAGGTCCTAGCTCTTTTGGAAGCTGACGTTAATTCTTGCCCTTTTTTAGTTCTTGTCAGAAGATTGCTTTGGTTTTTTTAAAATTAAACTGCGTTGTGAAGTAATTTTCTTAGATAAATGTGCGAACAGGCACCTAGCACCTGAAGTCACAAAAGAATATGGAGTTACTCTGAGCCATACAAATTGATTTTTTAAAAGTTTAACTAAAAGTTTATTTGAAATATGTCCTTATTTTCAACTGAAACTTTTTCCAGAATGATGTTGTTTTGTCCAATTAATTTCAAGAAGTATTTTTAGGAAGGGCTGTATCCTTTTTCCTGTTACTCAGTATTTGATACATTCCAAATGTTGACTCCTTCTCGAGTAAACTTCACAGCAAGACTTGAAAGCTAATGCATTTCTTCTAGCCAAATTAGTGTTTACTTGCTTGAATTATTGTGTTGCATTGTATTTGACAGCCAAATTACCTCTTGTCATAAGTTATGACAAACTCTTTAAATTTATGCTCTACTTTCATTCTGCTAATATTTCAGACAGATGTATGAATTTTGTGAGGCTGTACACCAGGTGCTGCATAAAGGAAAATTAAATAATTTATTATTTCTTCCATCTCATCTTTTGTACAACTGTATCTTTACAAGTATTTTACCCCACTATGACCTGTATTTAATTTCTCCGTAACATGATCACGATTAAAAAAAAAACAAACCAAAAAACCAACAGAAAACAACTAGCACATGGCTCTGGTCTCCCACTTAACAGATCTCTACTGTCCTACAAAACTACTTTTCAATGGGAGTGTCTACCGGTTAGCACATCTATCAACATATTCAAGTTTTTAACAGGGACATATTACCCCTCCTTGCAACATAAAAAGCTTGCCATGTGTAGAAGCACAGCTCATGTGTAGTGTAACACCTAAAGTTTAGGCTTACGTGAGATGTTTTAAAATATCTTTATCCAAAGAGCTTCAGATTCAAATCCCTCTATTAAGCAACCACTAATTTTCCAAATAGTCATCACAGAATTACCATTATTTAATCACAAACCTCTCATCTTAAAAAGCTTTGAAACTTAAATGCAATATAAAATTACAATTAATTAATCACCATAATGAAAAACCATGTTCTCTGCATTTCTATCTTTCATTAAGCAACTAAAAGCTTTAAACAGTACTTTCAAAAATAACCAACGCTCATTGAATTTCTCTAGATGAATTAGAAAGACAACAGAAAAAAAATGGAGTGAAATGTGTTAGCATACATACTTTTACCTGTGAAATAAAGGCAAGCAGGAAGCTACATGTAGGCTGACAATTTCAGCCAAGAGGAAAGTATGTAAAACAGCTCTATCTCTGACTTTAGTATATGAAACATGACCAAAAAGATTTCCTTTAGCAGTAGTTCAATTTGAAGCTAATCAGTTCTGGAGTGCCACTCAAAATCACCTATTTCACCAATCCAACCTAAGCTGTCCATCTAAAAAGGGTGAGCTTAACCCTTTGAAAAAAACTGTTGGAACTCTACAGTTGAGCTTATTTACCAATGACAGAACTTTTTTTTAAATGAAAATTATCTTTCAGTAATGTGGCCACATGCAATGGCGGTGTCCCATATTGTGATTTCTATCTTAACAGAAACTATGAATGGCTGTGTGTGATATGCAGTTTGGAAGCTGGCTAAACACATGCTTAGCTGGAGCTCAAGATTGTAGGCATCAATCTATACCAAAGCAAAGCAAAAGTTATTTCTGTATCTGTGCTTCAGAGTATCACCTGTTAAGGTATGTGTGAAATAGAACCAATTTAGAGTGATCAAAACTAAACTGAAACAAGGTGGACAGCATAATTCAGTTAACTAATTTTTATAATGAGCAATCCAGGAACTGTAATGGTAAGGCAGGACTGCTTTCAGTTAAAGATTTATCAAGAAAGCTAAAGAACACAAAGACTTTACATCCACTGTGAAGTGAAAAACGTAGTGCTGGATGATGAATATTTGAGCCTGAATTCTAGATACTAATACAAAATATTATCTCCTTTATACACACACACTCACATCACAGAAAGAAAATTGATATACATAGCATTTTCTTACTTGTGGTAATTTTAACTAAAAATCTTAGCTATGCTAACTATATTCATAATGAGACATATGAACATGATACTAAGAAAACTGTGGAGATTCACATCTGTTATCAACCAGGATATAAGAAAAAAACCCAGTATTTAACCATGTATGAATATATATATGTGGAGCATCTTTATCCTGATAAGTATTATGTATTTTGAGAAACTAAGGCTGTTTTCGGAACATCACCATGCCCAGATGCCATCTGATGCTTTTCACAAATTATAGGGATTACAGATAACTGTAATATCTAGCAAATGCTGAAAAGACTAACAATGCAGTAGCATCATTAACTAAAGGTGGATGCTTGGCTTATCATAAAACAGTGGATTAAAAAAAAAAAAAAAAAAAAAAAAAATCTATGTCCAGCACATTTAAAGCTGGTTAGTATTTGTGAAGAATCACACATTTTCTCCTAACACACTACGTATGTGGAATTGGTTTTGGATTAATGTTGCTTAATCAATGACATGGAATATTACAAAGCACTACATATAGTCCTAACACTGAGGCAAACTTTGGTTAAAAAAACAAAACAAAAACCAAGGAGTCTATCAGAGATTCAAAGTACACTTGTAAAAGTCTTCCTAATTCAGTTTCTTTCATTTTCTGGATCTTATATTGTATATATTTAAGACTAGGTTTGCATTTAACTGTTGTTAGCATTTTTCCTTTAACTATTCCACCTATTATATATATGTACACACACTGATATACCTATATTTTTATAATACCAATACGCTTAAGATAAAGTTATGTCTTAAATTTTAGCTGTTTTTTCTTAATCACTCTTTGTGGAAACATTAAAGGGTGCAATTAGCATTTTGACAAAAACAGTTAGTTACTGTTACTTGAGTTTTAGCAAGCAATTAGAAAAAATAAATAAGGAAAACAGTGAAACAGTTAAGTTTTCTATCACCTCACCCCATGAAAAGTTGTTTAACAGTTTAATTGTGTCTATGCAGACTATTAGATCAATAGATAAGTTAGGTGTTATTAAGTACGTGGACTGAGTAACATTCTCCCCAGACTACCAACTGGGAGCTGCAGAACTACTGGCAAAGCTCTGCAATGTCACTGCAAAACACTGAGGCAGCAGGGCAGCGTCAGGTTGTCACTACAACATCCATCTGTAAAGACGGGTGATTTCTTTCCACAGAAGCTATTCGAGGACCAGCAGACCTGACTTCCATTCCTGGCAATCACTTATGACTGTAATACAGAATAATGTCTCTGGGTACATTGACAAATATGGTCTGTTGGAAAGAGCCAGCACAATTTCTGCCGAGGGAAATCCTGGTTCAGAGACCTGATGAATGGCGAGGAAGGTATCAGTGAGCACATGAGCATGGGGAACCAGTGGGCAAAAATTGTTTAAATTTTCAGAAAGGTGCTAACAAGCTTCCATAGCAAAGTGAGTTAGAAAAGTTAAGCAGCTGTCAGATGGAGGCAAAGCTTTTAGTTAAGTCTAGCACCAGTTTCATTCAATGACTTCATTAGTGCTTTGCAGAAGGCAGTACACTGTGCAGTCTGCATCTGCAGACGATATTAAGATCTTCTGGGTAATGGTGCAACTCCTGAAGACTATGCCAAGTCAAGTGAGTGGGCAGCATGCTAGCAGATGGTCTTCAGGGTTGATAACTGTAAGGTAATGTACCTAGGAAAATTAATCTAAGCAATGCTTACATAACGGTGAACTCAGATCTAAGAGCTAAAATGAAGGAAAGGTATCTAGGGGTCATTAGCAATGCTTTAAGAAATTATCAGGTCAATATACAACAGAAGGCAAAGTAAGCCAGTAATATGCTGGGAATGCTTTAGGAAGGATATTGACAAGGAAGTGTCATTTTGACACCGTACAAAATCTTCGTTAAGGAGTCTCTACAACCTGATGTTTGCCTAGGATTTGCTGTGTATAACAGCTGTATAAAGCAACAGCTGTTTTAGTGTAAATCATGAGATACTTCCCCATTAAGTTCTTTATGTCAACTCCACAGATAGATAGAACAGTAAGTTTAAAAAAAATAGTCATCACAGCAGTAAAATGAATGTTTATTCTCAATCATTTATCTAGTCCGAAGAATCTACTGCTTCTTTACAGTAACTTTCTTCTTGTTATTAATACTATTCAGTTTTACTTTTTTACAGAAAAAAGGCAAATTGTCCAATATTTGGTAATGGATAATTCAACTAACATAAAATTGCAAGAATTACAGTGTCAGATGTCCTCAGAAGAAAATAAATGTGACATGATTAAACATGCCCAAAGAAATAATTTCCATTAGTAAAATGGATGAAATCAAATATCATAACTGCTTTCCAATTTTATAAAATACCTAAAAAGCCATTTAAACGAACAGAACTACTGTTCTGATAAGTGAGATCAGTGGTAATACTACAAAGACAGTAACCAACGAAAGAGGTAAAACCATGTGCATATGGAAAACTATGCATATGGAAAACTGTGCATCTATAGTGGAAGAGTTATGGCCAAATGAAACAAGTGAAAAAGGAACTCCCACTATCAATATAAGAACTATTAATATTCACTAATTTTATGTTAGTGTAATCTCATTTCTGTTTTACACAGATTTCTAGTTTTACACAGATTTCTAGAGATAAATATTAAAGATATTGTACACAATTGATAATGGGGAGAAAACTTTGAAGAGAAAAAGGTATAAGGTATGTATCACATTATTTCTAAAATATTTCATGGGAAAAGTGTTTTAGATTGGTATACAGAAGCGCAGTCCCCTTCCCACAAAACTAAAATCGACTTACATTATTTAATACAACCTCAACTTGACTCTGACACTACCCTTTTTGTATCCCAGCACATCACTTACGTAACAGTCCCATACTATTTAAATTACATAATAGTATCTAAATATACAGACTCCTGCAAAGATTCGTAAACACATGTAAATTGCATTCACCCTCTGTACCTCAATATCAATACATGTGTAGAGAATCAGGGCACAAATCAGCAGAATTCACTTCTAATCTTTATCATTAGTCTATTATATCCCTTTGTTTTCTGTTTTCTAAGTAGGTCTTAATCTACATCAGGACCTTCCTTCTCATTCTATGGGTAATAATTTACTTCAGTTTCTCCATCTGGCAGGAGTTATTGCTGCATGGCCTTTGGCAATCCAGGTCAACTAAAAACTTCTAAGAAGTTATCCCCTATCCACATACTCATCAAATTCTTCAAAAATTTTGAGGGATTGTATCCATCATCTCCTTTTACAAATGCTATACTTGTTTATTCCTGTATTTTTGTATTATGCCACTATTTATATTATTTATTATAACTTCTACTAATGTATTTGAAGTTCTAAAGAAAAGCATGTAAAATCTGTTACTTTATTAGTTACAGATTTCTGTAAGCAGATTCCCTAAACTTTGGTGTTTCCTGCCTCATTTCTTGGTGGGGACTAGTACTCTACATTCCTTTTTAAAAACCTGCATCATATTTGCTGCTTTCTCATCCCCTGATATAAAGACATCTTCAAGAAAAAGGCTATACGTGCTGGTTGGTAGCTCCTCTATTCTACTGCCATGTTGCGTAAGAATACTTCAGGAAAGAATAACTAGTTTGCTATAGTGATTTTGTCAATTTTATCAATGGTTTGATTGGAAAAAGTTTTTGTAGCATGCTGTGAGTAAAGGTGGATCCACAGAGAAGACAGGTGTAAAAATATCACTTAATCTTTCTTCCATTGCCTTATCTTTCATAGGCTTTTCCTTCTTGACTGTATGTTGTTCCTACAATATCTGATTTTCTGTTTCTGATACCATCAGAAAAAAAAAGGATTTATAATTAGCTGTTATAATTTCCTGTTTTAAAAAGTGTATCATCACCACTATCCCCCTGCCCTAAACTTTCCTATATACTCTGTACTTTTGCATTACAGTTCTCCCCAGCCATATTCCTTCCACCAAATTTTTGACAGTTAGGTCATTATCCTCAGAAAAAGTCAGTATTCCTCTTCCCTCATGATTTTGTCAATACTTGAACTGAAACAGTTTTGTCATCTTTTCTCTCTGACACCAGTCTGCTTGGGACTCTCACTCCCTTGGCTGTTTCTTTCTATTTCACATTTTAATTTCACCACTACCTATTGATTGGTTGAAGAAACTCTAAAACTCGTTATCCTCAACTGCTTGCTGTTTCACATGTATTATTTCCTACTGCTTTTGTTAAGAAACCCTATAAATAGCCATTTAAATTAACTTGAATGTAATTTAGTTCAATTTACCTAAGTATTAAACCACCTCCCTTTGGTGTTTGATAATACTTCTCATCATCTCAGGAGCTCCCACAGCTTCAGAAATTACAGCAGTACCCATTGGATATGAACTGCTCTGTCCTGCACTATTCTGCCAGCTATGTCCAAAGACTCTGCACTTCCATCCAGTATTACAAAAATAGCCAGACAACCACTACCAAATTCTGTGTTCAGCTGCCTGCCTCCTCTCCAAACTCTTCCTCTAGAACTGCTCTTCATCCTTTCTAGTGTCCAGACAATATATCATCCTTTGACCCTACACATCATTTTGTATCCTTTTAAGAAATCTCAAGAAGCCTGCTACATACACAGTGTAAACAGTTGCATCTCATTCTACTTGTAGTAATATTTCTCTGAATTGTTTAGCAAACTCAAAATGACAAAAAAAAGCTGTGAAAGTATTACAGTTTAGATTACCAATAAAATTAATATTTTTCAATATGTACTATGTATTTGCAAAGTCAATATTTACTAAAATAACACCACAAAATGTAGTGACAGATGAAACAGCTTTAAAGAAAACATCTTTTCAAGAGGTTAGTAAAGTCTCCCTAGAAATAACATACTTTTGGAACATCTTGGATTCCAGAAATAACCTTCTTTGTTATTCACTTATTAGTAGTAGTAAGACCTCCAGGGCATTCTTCTTGCAGGTTTATCATAATCCAAATAATAAAATGCTAACCTCAAGACGTAGGTTGAATCCTACCCTAATGAATGTTTACTTTTGAGATATCACATCACTACGAAGGTACTTACAGTGGAATAACAATACCAATAGTGATTTTCCAGCTTCAACACAACTTTTCACAACTGTCTGAGATGAAATGGTCTGTGCAGCAATCTTTTAAAACTTTTTTTGGATTAAATTGATGCATAGGATGATCCTGAGCTTCTCTCCTGCACCGGCATATATTATATTCTGTATCAAACATTTTTATTTATTTTTTTAAATTATTTTTATCCCCCACTCCCTTTCTTGAATGGAATGTAGACTGATAACAAAAAAAAGTATCTGTTACATTAATGTAATATATTTAAGACATGTTTGCTTTGCAGGAGGAGAAAAAGTCTGAAATACAGATTTTTTCTTTTCTCAATTAGGAATTCAAATTGTAAAAAAATTTTAAAAAGTGTGCTTGCAGAAGGTTCTCCAGTGTCAAGTTTTGCCTCAATGCACATTATAACTGGAGTTATTAACCTTCAAAATTCAACCACGAAATGGAAAAAAAAATGACATTGTGTAAGTGCTGCTGCAATAATAAGAGCAAAAAGTAAATAATACAGGAAAAAGAAACAATTCATGAGAAATTCAAGAAAAGAAATCTACTTGTATTTCATTTCTTCATATTTCGTAAGTTGTTTAGCTGTTTCAAAAGACGATACAAAAAAATAACAACATGAATTTCTGATTTTTTTCAAAA